>NW_013546915.1:0-63685 GCF_000711695.1 Tilletiaria anomala UBC 951 | reverse complement strand
GCGAGAAATGACCAGACATTGCGAACGCACGTGGAGAGTGTATCAGTTTGAGGAGCTTGTTGGCCGGGCGACGGTCCACTACCAGGCGCACTCTCGACGGCTAACTGATCCCAAAGAAAGCGACATTGCCGTTGCCCTTAGCCTCTTCTACCATGTCATTCCCCGCACAATCTCCGAGCATCCTTCGAGCTGCTGGCACGCACTCGGCGAGAGCGGGAGGGAGCGGGTGTGCGGTGGCGTCGCGCTTTCCACCCAGTCGAGTTGACGTAGAAGGATCGGCATCGGCAGCGCAGGGCCTTGGATGTGTACTCTCTCGTCAGGTGGGGTCTTGACAAGGGCAGGTCCAGGGCGGCTTGTTGACCGTGTTCTGAAGCGCCCGCACCCACACGCAACCGCCCCCCACGCTCTCCACGGAAGCGAAGGGGTAAATGTGTTTGGCCTGCTCGGATTCAAGGGTGTGACTGGCCGTGAACGGCTCGGCGACAACTTTGACACACGCGGCCATCAAAGTGTGCCTGACAAACGGGAACGCTTTTCCGCCGACCTTCAGCACATTTTGACCGCCCCGGAGGTCGATGCCATGCGCTGGAGGGATGAATGTACAATTGATTAAATACAGTTTACAGAAGACCCCAATGCGCACGGCGCAGGTACGGTGAAATGAAGGCTGTCTCAAGCTTTACGCCATCACCCCCGCATCGGCAACTTGTCGATCGTGACATCGGCGACTTTTGCTTGCGCTTCTTTCTTCCCGGCGATTTCTACTAAGGAAAGACGACAGGAGAAACTGTAGAAAGCCTTCGCACTTCCAAGTTCGCATCGCTCTTCATACTGGCGCTTCTTCGCTCAAGCGCATTTTGTGCTCCGGAGTCCCGAACTTTCATTGGAGGTCTGATTGACTCGTTGTTCAGGATGCTGCCGTCACTAGCGGTGCGGGCGCGATCGGCCTGGAAAGGTGCGCTAGTGGCTCATCGCTGGAGAGATGCATAGTCTGACCTCGAAGCTGACCTCTTCCCTTCGTCCGCCAAAACCATTGCCTCCCACTCGGTGCTCGCTTGATACGCCTATTTCCGGTTCTATTTGATATTGTCTGTATAGGTCCGTTTTTCGTCGCCTTTCCGAACCTGCAAGAAGCATTTAAGAACAACACACCGATCAGGACAAACGCCAGAGCTTGCACCATCCTGCCGAATTTCGTTGGGTGAGACTCCGGTACTGTTCTAGATACGCAGGATGTATCATGATGCCGCGGCTGACGCTTCGTATCTCCTCGTCCACGTTCCTGTCCGGCTGTATGTGATGCTATCTCTCGTCTAACAACACTGCTGCACGCAAACGGCGATCGCTTCGCTTTATCACAGCCTCAAGTTCCTCGTACACAACGGCAAGCACCACATCCCCGTCTCGATCACAGAAGAGATGGTTGGGCACAAGCTTGGTGAATTTGCGCCGACGCGGAAGCGATTCAGCTACAGGTGCGCTTCCTCTCGCCAGGTCTCTTCCCCCTCTCAAACCCACCGCCTCCGCAATTGCGAGCGGCAGTACAAACTCTTTGCTCTCTCTGCTGAACCAATCACTGATCGTATTGCTCTGCTTCACTCTGCGCTCTATTTGCAGGCAAACGAAGAACAAATAAATTCAAGCGCTTCCTCTGGCTACTCTCTTGCTGGCCCTCCCGGCATCGTCTCGCGCGTCCTCGTGTCCGAGGAATTGCTGGTGTTGTCGATGGTCATGCGTTCGCCAGTTTGACCTCACATCTATGAAGTTAGTTGTATTCTTTCCACTGTCTCCAACTGTATCATACGGGAACTCCATCTGGTCGCTGATGACCTTGAGAGTGGAAAATCCTACTCCGCCGACGAGAGAAAACAGCGGGGTAATGTTTTGAAGGGCATCCTATGACTGCAGCAAGCGAAGAGATGCCTTCCTTAACAAGCGCGCTGAAACACCAAAAGCGTCGAATCTCTCGTGTTTCTCTCTCAACCTGCTTCCCTACAACCTGTTGCGACATGCTCACGGGCTTTGCACGTTTGGGGTTCACTCTCGCGTTCACGAACCACGCTCCCCCTGCACTTAGAGACTGGGCAGGGAACAGAAGAGCAGGTGGGTTGATATTCTTTCTTTTTTCCCGGCACGAAGATGCTGAAAAGAAAAAACTGCAGCACTCGGAGTTCCGCCCTCCTCAGATTGTCGTATCGAATGCCGATGATCAGCACACAGACCCCTGAGAAAGAGTCGTGTGGAGACAAGAGAAATATGGGGGGCGCGTTGTCCATAAGAGAGACCCATTATAGCATGCCTGCCTTTGGGGTATGGATACGTGTTTCTCTCTATTTCAGCTCACATCCGCGCGTGGTGCTCAGAGGAGCAGGATCGGAAGGAGGCTCCTTGTAGCTGACTGCTAGCCCTTTAGGCTTTACCTTGAGCCGTGGTTGACGCAAGAGCTCAGTGTGCTAGCGCCTCCATCCGTCCGTCTGTAAACCTTGGCGCGGCTTATACCCTCGATCTCGGCCTTTACGACTGACGCTTAAGCTTTACGCATATTAACGAACTCAAACGACTGCCCTTGCCTTGGAAGCTCTGTGCCGGCACCATCTTTTGCGTCTGGACGGACCCAGGACGCTTTTCACGAACGACTCACGATCCAATTGTACACCTCCCTCTGTAGGAGACCTGCATCTACGCTGCGCAGTACAACAAAGACGTGGCGCATCGTCTAAACACCACCCATACCGGCAAGATGAGCGGCCAAAGGCGGCTCTCTGCCGATTCTGCTGGTGGACAGCTCGCCGTGGCTCTTACCGCAGCGGGACACAAGCAAGGAAGCCAACCGGCTTCTACGCAGGACGCATTCATGACCCTCGTCCACTACGACATGAACCATCGCAAATCCCTCGAACATTCTTCCTTCAAACCGCATACTCATCAGCAACATCAGCAGCAGCAACAAAAACAACAGTGCACATATGCAAACAGCAACGACATCCAGTCATCTTCATCCCCTGCATTCGCATCCGCAGGCTATGGTGGCACGGGCTCCTTCTCGCCCTCCTCACACGCGCAGTTCTCTGCCGCCGCGAACTCGTCTACAAGCAGAGGCAAGGTGCGCCAAGCCGCTCTTGTGATTGACAAGGCGGAGCAGCAAGCGCGGGCGAAAGCGGCAAAAAAGAGCAAAAAGGATGCCAAGAATGAGAGGCGCGCCGAAGCGACAGCCAGCAAGGCGGAGAAGAGACGGATCAAAGCTGCTCGGAGAGAGCAGAAAAAGGACCCGATTCATGGTGACGCACTGCCACACATGCCTGATACGATCCTTGACGGAGTTGACAAAAGTGGATTGCCAGGGGATCGGTACACGGCCTTGCCTACTCGATCCACTCGGAGCTCCTTAGGAAAGGCCGGCTACGACGAGGGATACTACGACACATTGGCCGACCCTTTGACCCCCATGGCGCTCAAAGGGGGCAATGCCGTACTCGTCGACCGGGAGATGAAACGACTGCGCGACGCAGGCGTCAAGGAGCTCCGCATGCGCTGGCGCATGTGGACAGGCGCTTTCTCGCTCATCGTCCTAGCCATGACGACGTACTTTATGGCGCGCTACATTATCTCCTGGCTCAACCTGAGCCCGGGCACAATACCGCTCAGCAATGCACCAGCTGGAAGCCGAACCCCAATTGATGAGCTGGCCAGGCTACTCTGTCTTGTCGATTTCTCCGCTGCTGCTGGGAGCATTGCCGGCATACTCGCAGTGGTGGTCTACCTTCGAGCTGTAAGTCCAAGCTCACTGTGGCGTACGGCGAGCATCCATATTCAATGTATCACACACTTGCAGACCCGCCGCCGGACATGCGGCTTGGCCTTTGCTTGGTTCTGCGCCGTCCTATCCACGACGTTGCAGCTCGCTTCTGCCGCTGCCAACCTGGCGCTGATCATTCTCTGGCATAGGCAGTATACTGTGGGTGGTCCGGACGCCTCGTCGCCCCAAGGTGCAACGCGCGACGTCGGTCGGCGATGTGCAGGAACGTGGGACTTTGATCTGCTCTGGAACGCCTCCGACGCGTCGCCGCTCAGCACCGATGCCCAGGACTGCAAACCGGGCGGCCAGGGTGGTAAAGCGGCTGTCAAGATGTTCGTCGTCGCAGGCGGCGTCCGACTCGGACTGATCGTTATTTTCTTTACGCTCTGGCTCATCGCACTCGCACGCTACAACCACACACTCGAGAAGGGTGTCCAGGAGATCGGAGGCGTCGAGGAGAGCGCAGAGATGCACCGCTTGCTTGAGGAGGAGATGAAGCATGGCGTCAACGGGCCCGGCAACTTTGATGAGAAGACGCTCACCAAAGCGGACGTGCAGCAGTACGCAGCGTTCGTCGAGGAGCGCTACATGCCTGAAGCAGAGTACGAGGTGCGACGCGACGACGCGACGACGGAAAAGGTGTCCCACGCGCACTCATCCACGCAGTCTCACAGACGCCTCGATTCGGAGCGCACACAGATGCTGGCCATGGGAAACTCGCCTCCGCGTCTCGACCGGTTCCATTGGCAGCGCGGTGAGGCATCCACAGCTACCGCAGCTTCTGCCGCCTGTGGTGGTGACTATCGCAGTGTCCCTGTCAACGAAGCACACGCCGTCGATGACTATCCACTCTACCTTCATTCCACTGAGCACCACCTGGGCCATGGCGAGCGTGAGCCTAGCAGCTTGCTTGCCAAAGTTTGGGACTCGCTGTGGGGCACCAGCGCGCATCCGCATACCGACCTACAGCGTAACGGTTCCAAGCTCGGCGTTAGCGGCTGGTTCCACGGCCGAGAGCCCACGATGGATGTGGGGAGTGAGGCAGCGTCGCGCGCCACTTCTGTACGCAGGAGTCCGAACGCCTATGACGTCGATGAGCGGCACCAACAGGCTCAGAGCAGCTCCAATACGGCTGGCCACAAGCGGACACCAAGTCAAGAGCGGCGCGCAGCAGCGGCCAAAGCGATGGCCAACGCCGGCCACACAGCCGCCGGCGATGACCTGCCGCACATGCCCGAAGTGCAGTCCATCACCGCGCACGAGATCTTGCATCAGACAAGGCACTACGCAGCCAACAGCACTTGGGGTTCTGACGACTCGACCGACTCGGCCAACAACACCAGCGGCGACCGCCTGTCCGTCGATGCGCGGAATGAGCACGTCCCACAGTATGTCCGCACGCTCGGCAAGCTCGTGCGCAAGCTTTCCGCCATCGAGAGCGTCGGATCAGCTGAGCGTGCCGATCGATCTGAACGCACCGATAACAGCCAGGGCCACTTGTCCAACCGTTCCAGCGTGCTTTCGCCATCGATCTCCTCGAGCAGAGGTGTAGGTGGCGGCAACGTCATAGGCACTCACACAAAGCGTGCGTCGTGGAACGCCAGCCACGGCACTCGTTTGGAAAGCACTAGCGAGCTTCCAGACGAAAATGGCTCGCCGGAGCGCCATGTGACAGCCTCGCTCGTCCCGCATGCACAGCACGTTGATCGCGAAGGCAGCGCAGCCAGCAATCACGCCCCGTTCCCAGGCGGCTGGGCGTGACGGGCACTCGAGGAACTTAAAGCCACCCCTTCACAAACCACCAACACGGCCTCTAACATCATGAATGGACCTTACGTTCGACGCATTTGACGACCCGGAACGAGCTTTCCCCACAAATTGTAACGCTATCTTTCATCTGCTCTGCAGCGGGACATGCTATATATCGGCTCCTCACATGTCACCAATTGTCATTTTCTAGAGCGGGACTATATACCGCATATTTTTCATTAATGCAAGTAAGGGGAGCTCCCTTACAGAATAGGGGAAACGGTGGAATGCAAGTTGTGCTCAGCTCCAGCATTCTTCTTGCAGGCGTCTTTGTGCTACCATGGCCTGCAGGAACCTCGCGGCCTGTTCGTCGTCCATGTCGGCTTCTTGTTTGCAAACCTCCCGGAGCGCCTCGCGCACCGCCTCTGGCATCTTGCCGGACGAGCCCGAGATGAGCACGTATCCGCCTTGTTCGCCAATATGCCTCCACAGGAGTGCGCTGTCCTGCTTGATCAGGTCTTGCACGTAGAATTTTTCGCCGGATGCGCTCTCGCGTGAAGCGGCCAAGCGCCACTCCAGAAAGCCCAAACGCGACCAGCGCTGCCATTCCTCTGCGAACAAGAAATCCTTCTGCGAATGTCGGAAGCCGAGGAAGATGCGGTTTGCAGCTTCCTTTGCGCCATGCCCTGCAATGGCCTTCCCGTTCGTCTCATCATGCTCTTTAGCTTCGACCACTGTACATGAACACTCGCGCTCACGGCTCAAAAGCCTCTGCTGTAAGAAGGCCCTCATCGGCGCCACGCCGGTACCAGGACCGATGTACAGGACGGGTGTGGTATCGTCTTGAGGGAGTCGCATAGTACCCTTCTCTATCCGATATGGGATCTGATCAGCTGCAGCAGTCCCCACTTCGAGGGCGGACAGCCAAGCCGTGCAAACGCCTCTCCTCGGTTCGCGGAGACGCGTCTTGTACTTGACGATCGCCACTGCGAGTTGCACTTTATCTGAGCTACGTTTATTCGCAAGCGAGGCACCCTTCCCTTGTTGCCCTTTTCCAGATTTCTGAAAGTCGAGATACTCGGCGCTGGAAGCGATGCTGAATTGCCGTTCCCTCGTGAATGGCACGACTTCACAGAGCCGCTCCAGGCCAAAGTTGACTGATTGAAACTCTTCCAGAACTTCCAAGATGGTTCTTCTGACGCGCATAGCATAGTCGAACATGTCGTCCGCACCCTCACCAGGCGTGCAGTACTCGTCCAGCTTCTCTCGTTCCATTGAGCCAGCGGGACTGAATTGGCGTATGGTGTGGAAGAAAGAGGGCCGTGGGACTGAGCATATGTCCAGATGTGACTTGACAAGATCGCTGAGCTTCAGTCGGCGTGGTATATCGGGCGGGAGCTTGCGGGCTGTTTATTCGGAAGCGAGACAATCAGAGGAGTTCACACCCGTACAATTGACCATTCAGACTTACTTTGCGAAAGACATTCCAACTGTACAAGTTCCTCCTTCATATTCGACCACCCCATGCGAGCGAAGAAACGGTCCACATGTGCATCTGAATTATGCGCCTTCACGCAAAATATGTCGCCTGCTTCGTACTTCATATCTGAGTAGCACTCTCCTCCGCTTTTGTCGTGTGAATTCATTTGCAACCATCTGCACTCACGCTCGGGATCATCGTTTGAGTTGAGATCATCCGAAAGACTGCGCCATCCGACGTGCTCGAACTCAAGTAGCCGAACATCTTGCCAATGGTCTCGCGCAGTCATGCGCTCGTTGCGCGTGAGTCGTGCGAGGCCCTGCCGTACCTTCTCCTTCCCATTGCTGGTTGCTGATCCGTTAATGGCGGAAGCATTGCTTGTCTGCCCAGTCGCCAGGCTATGGGACAATAGGCGCACAGTTATTTGCGGGGGTAGAAGCTCATATTCTGGAATCTCCTTGAGCGACGTGGGCAACACGAAATCAGATTGGAGTTGAGTGAACAGCGTCTGGAGGAAAGGCACGAGAGCACCTTCAATTCTGTGCGTCGGTTTCCCAAAAGGATCAGCCTTAGTTCGAGTATCATCCTTTGACAAATCTGGGCATCTACGACTTACCCCATTGGATGCTGGTCATCAGCATCCTCGCCCTTGACGTATTCTACGGCGCCCAAGCTTTCGAGCCGCCGCCTGAGCAAGCGAGCCGGCCAGCAGAATTTGGCATAGCTGCTGTCACCAAGGCCAAAAACGGTGAAGTTGAGGTCGGACAGAATATCTACTGGGAGGTCTTTGCGCAGGAGAAAGCGCCAGAATGGGCGCGCAGAGCTGGGGAAATCTCCTAGTCCGGTCGTTGAGATGATGAATATGACCGGTTGAGGCTCCTCGACAAGCTCGGTCTGTACGTGAGATAGTGTGGCGTCAACAATCATGACAGGAAGCGAGAGTTCTGCCTCATAATGGCTTCTACAACGCACCACATCATAGTCAGCGATATCTAGTACCTGTGCACCAAAGCGCTTTCGCCGTGCCAATTGTGCAATACGATCCGCGACATCCTCTGCATTACCCGTCTGCGAGGCGTAGATTACCTTAACCCGTCTCTCCATGATCGCTCTCGCATCTGCGTCGTTTAGGGGTGGCGCAGCCGCCATGATGCTCAACCCTTGCAGTGGCGCACTGTCTTAGTAGCGATCAGACGGCTTGCAAGAAACTTCTCTCGCAAGCATGGCACTGGCGATGCTGACACCATTCACTGCAGATGTCTGGTAAAATCGATAGGATGACCAGAGCATCGACCAAAAGTTAGGATGGCCTCGGCGACTTTCCTTATCGTCAACGACAAGACACCGACAAGATCGAATGATGACGATGAGAGTTGCACGGTGCCCGTGCAATCAGTAACCCTAACCCTCAAACCGAACCCCTCGGCAACTTTATTGTAACAGCAGCAGGACTGCATGGACTGATGACTGGGCGCACACAGATAGGAAAGTGACGACTCTTACGGGAGCATGCAGCGGTGCCTGCGCGCCCGACCATTCGACATTGCCGTGCCAGATCCAAAACGTCTCTGCGGCCAACAGGACGGGTGTGTGTGACTCGCCCTCAGCTTCCAGATCCGTGGCATAGATTCGGGTTTGATGAGGGCAGTGCTCTCCTACTTCGAACCAATTGGCGGGAGGGTTGTCCGCTCCGTGCTCAACCTACAGCCTGTTTCCACGCCACAGCGAACTGCGCTTGCAGTTACACCGTTTTCCAGACCCGGCACAGTATACTTTACAAGCCGGACAATGTCAACTTCCTTGCCCAAGGGGCATCAAGCCAAGAAGGTTGTGCCGTACGGTCGCTGGCAGTCGCCAATTTCGCCAGACCTACTTGTGCAGAAGAATATACGGTTTTCGGAGACTTGCTCCTTTTATCCTCTGCTTGCCAGCTGCACACAAACCACTGACGCTCCGGCTGACATTCTATTCACCGAAGATCGGCCCAGCGAAAAGGGACGTGCTGCCCTCATTCGCGCGTCCACATCAACAGGCGCATCCCCATCCTCGTCGGCGAATGATGTGACCGGTGGAAAGTACAATGCTCGAAGCGGGGTGCACGAGTATGGTGGAGGTGCCATGGGCGTGGGTAGCGATGGCAGCATCGTATTTACGGACTACAGTCCCAGCAAGTGCGATGTATACTGTATAACAAATGTCGAACAACAGCCAGTAAAAGTGTCACCGGGTAAGTGTTTGGCTTAACAGTGCTTTCAAAGTGATGGCATGCTCCAGTTACCAATTTGCCGACACATACACACTTGTTCAATAGACAACCCAGCGCACCGATTCGCAAGTTTCCAACCCCACCCTACGCACCCACACCTCGTCCTATGTATCCTTGAAGACCGCACGGTTGATACGCCATCCACAATCGTCAACAGCCTCGTACTTCTCGATACGTCCACGTCCAAAGTGCAACAGCTCGTCTCTGGCGCCGACTTTTACGCGTTCCCAAGCTTCAATCCAGCTGGTGACAAAATTGCTTGGGTCCAATGGAATCACCCCAGCATGCCATTTTGGAGCACGGAGATCAGAGTCGCAAGCTTCGACGTGCAGGCCAGACATATTGTCGGGGAGGTCGCTGGGATCGCGAAAGGCCTCGCACAGAAAGGAAGTGATGACGGCGAAGTCATGCAGCAACCAAAATGGATGCCGTTGTTCGGTGAAACGGTTCCTGCTGCCTCTCCAGAAACCCTCTACTTCACCTCCGACCGTACAGGCTTTGGGAAAATATACTCGGTCAGAATCCAATATGCTAGCAAATCAACGCGACTAAGCATTACGGAACCAGAGCTTGTGGCGCATGGCTCGACTTTGAAGAAAGGCGACATGCAACAGCCTGCATGGTCTCTGGGGACATCGACGTATACAATTCTCTCGACCGAGACAATCGCTGTCATCATTACCCGTGGAGGCCACAGCGTGCTGGGGCTCATCGACCTACCTAGCAAGAGCTCCCTAGTGGTTGATTCGGCGTTCGCGACACTGAGCAGTATTTGTGCCACATCTGCGTCTTCCATCGTTGTCAACGCCTGTTGGCATGATAAACCCGGTGCGCTTGTGGCCGTAGACTTGAAAGCTGCGATCAGTGCGCTCAAGAAGGGCAGTGAATGCTTTAAACTGGCGGAGCATGACATCCATGTCATCAGACGCACGAGCAACATCGTTCAAGACGGTGTCGTTGGCAAGGAATGGTTCACAACATCCGAGGAAATTGAGTTTCCTACTACCTTGCCCGTGAGGAACTTGCCACTGCCGATCAACTATGCATTCACTGACGGTTCCCTCTGAATTCAGAATGGCAAAGTGGCAACTGCTCATGCGGTCATCTTCCCGCCTCACAGTCCTGATTTCGAAGCACCGCCAGGAACGTCGCCGCCATGCCGCATCGCTGTCCATGGAGGACCGACAGGCGCGGCTCAAGCGGGCCTCAATCTGGACATCGCTTTCTGGACATCTCGAGGCTGGATGGGTCGGTACTCCGTGCAGCTCGAGCTTGCTTGACACGCATACTGACAATCAGGGTTTTAATCTATCGCACACACAGTCTGCTATGTTAACTATGGTGGCAGCACTGGTTACGGTCGGGATTACATGAACAGGCTCACGGGCCAATGGGGTGTGGTGGATGTCGAGGACTGCGTTGCAGCCGCCAAGTACCTCGGCTCAGCGTCAAGCGGACTCGATGCAGCGACAGGAGCAGCCACTTCGTCACAGAAGGTTCCAAATCGCGAAGCGATCTACGAAGCACCTACGGCCAAGGCTCAGCTCGAGTGTTTCGAGACGAAAGCATTGCCCGACGGCAGCGTCGAAGTCAGCCTACGGAATCACAAGCGTGACTGGGGCATCTTCAGCATCATCAGTGGACTGAGCGCAATTGCGCTCGGCGCATCAGCTGCAATGCTACTCTTCCGCGACACCTGCTCATCCGTCGGTCGGCGGATGGCTCAAGGAGCATTCTCACTCGCAACGGTGATTGCGGTGATCAAGGCACGTAAGGTGCAAAAGGAGGTCGTCAAAGCCATTCCGGGCCTCGGCCTGCAGCGCGAAACATGGCGTGGGCTCCGATGGCCATGGGCAGATCGTGCGGATGCTGCATTTCGTGTCACCGCGGTCAGCTTGTCGTTCACACCTCGTGATCGCATGGTGGATCTGGTCGTCAACGAGGCGCTAAAGGGCTGGTCCGTACATACCTATGTCGCGGCTATCCTCAAGACAGGCAAACTCGTGCCTCTCTTCCCAGTGAGTGCACTATTGAACTCGTCTCTACTTGCATTTTGGGGCTCATGCTTGTTTGAATGTCTTCAAAGAATTTGCAACCACGTCTGCCGCTGGTCAAACGCATCTACCAAGCCGTCTATCCGGCGCTGTTCCCTTCTGCCTCGCAAGGGCCAGGGATGAAGAGCGGCACATCATTCATACCGCGAGCTGATACAAAGAAAATTGTCATTAGCGGCAGCAGTTCGGGGGGCTACACAGTTCTCGCTGCTCTATGTCTTCATCCAGAGGTATTTTCGGCCGGAACATCGCGCTACGGCATCTCTGAATTGACCGCACTCGCGCACGACAGCCATAAGTTCGAGAGCCGGTATTTGCTGGGCCTGCTGGGAGGCTCGCCAGAGGAGGTCCCGCAGATCTACCACGATCGATCACCGCTGTACATGGCCGACCGGATCCGCGCACCGGTGCTTGTACTGCAAGGCGATCTAGACAAGGTGGTTCCGCCTAATCAGAGCGAGGAGATCGTCAAGACGATGGAAAAGAACAAGTGCAAGGTCAAATACATCCTCTTTGAGGGGGAAGGGCACGGCTTCCGCCAGGCAGAGAACCAGAAGAGAGCATTGGTAGAAGAGCTTAAGTGGTACGAAGACATGCTGGGGATCAAGTAAATCAATGAACAGATGCGGTTCAATTGTCATTACGAAGCTAAAAAATCCAAGGTGTAAAGCGCAAAATCCGCTAGATGGAAACGCGAAGGCCGCACGTTACTTTACTTGAGGATCTTGCCGTCTGCCCACTCCTTGCCGTTAACGGAGGCCTCCCAAGCGAGCATGTCCTCAAAGAACTTCTTGTCCTCGTCCTTCTTGAGGTCAAGAGGCGAGACGGAGTAGCTCTCCAGGTCCGGGGCGACGCCAAGGACGGGCTGGTACTCCTTGCCACGGCAGATGACGACACCGGCGATGGCACCGTCGTTGGCCTTGCCGAAGACACCGGCAGTACCCATGACGTACTTGCGGGACGCCTCCTGTTGAATGCCAGCGAGGGACCAACGGGGTCAATCTCTGCTGCACGACTTATAATAGTGGGGACCAGAACTCACAAGACGGTTGAAGAAGCCGCCAATTTGGTTTGCAGACATGAAGATCTGGGTGAGCTCCTATTGTGACAGAAATAATCCAATGTCAGCCAAAGATATTCATAAGACCTGAAGATGGAAAGATCAGAATCGAATCGTTGATGCCATGACGCCAGCGCGAGGCTAACGAAGGCTCTAATACATGCTTTGATTTATATAAATTCATCACGTTACACTCTCTCACAGCAAAAACTTTACTCACCTCGTTGTACTTGAAGTCAAACCGCCAGACTGAGTATCCGTCGTAGTCGAAGTTCTGGAAGAACCACGGGAGGGCCTCCTTGCGGGTGTCCTGGTTTGAGTAGACGCGCTTCCACTCGTCAAGGATGAAAGGTGATTTGGGGAGGTCGTCGAGCGGGTTCTTGACCTTTGGCTCGGCGGGAACAAGGGGTTCTTCATCGTCATCGTCATCGTCCTTCTTCTTCGACTTTGACTTCTTGGCAGATGCGCCCGCAGCGGGGGCGGCAGCGGCAGCGGCAGCAGGGGCAGCCTCCTTCTTTGGTGCAGTGAACTTGAAGTTCTCCTTGAGGAGCTCGGCCTTGGATACAATGTCCACGATGGTCGGTTGGCCGAACACAGTGTTGAAGTAGCGTGTTACGTTGGGGTATTTGTTGCGAACGCCCTCACCCGCAAGGGAGGTGAAGAGCATTCTGAGGTTTCCGGCAACAACGAGGTCGGCGAGAGAAACGCGGTGGCCAACAAGGAAGGTGTTCTTGTTGAGGTAGTTGTTGAGGTATGTGAGAGAACGGTGAATGGCCTCCCATGCGGAAGCCTCCGCCTCCTTGTTGTACGCCCCGAATCCAAAGCTGGGCAGGAGAATAGTAAGGCCCTTGTTGAAAAGCTCCTCGTCGCCCCAGGAGCTCCACTGCTGAACTTGCGCGCTGCTCTTCTCGTCGGCGCCGAGTAGGTTAGCGTTCTTCGCGTACGAAGCAACTGTACGATGGTACCAAAATGAACATGTTAGCATGTGGCGCATTGCGAGACTAAGGCCTGCAGTCACAAGTTTTGGACCCCCTTTCTCCATCGCACCAATACCAGATCATGAAGAGACAGCTCAGCCGCATTTTGCGTCAATTTGTTTCGACACAGTGATTAAGTCAGGGATAACGTATGTAAACATACCATCATCGCTGCCTCTTCTTTCCTTTCCCTTTAACAGCGTTACATCCGTAATTATACGTTGAGATTGCATAACTTACCATAGCGGGCAATGGCCTGACTCTCAGTCAGAAGGAAGCCGTCAGCGCCCTCGAAGGCAGGGATCTTGCCCATAGGGAACTTGGCAAGGTACTCTGGCTTTCTGCAGTCGCCATCGCGAAGAGAAGCCCTGACGAATTCGAGCTCCACACCAGCGTACTTGGCGGCAGCGAGCGACTGTACGGTACCAGGTATTCAGGGAAGGTCAGATTCAGAACTCTGGTAGATACAGATACCAGACATGAGACGCGATGCGCAGTAAGCGCCAAATTTGCGCACAGATGTCACTCACCCTCCAAACCTTGGGGCTCTCGGGGGCACCGCCGTAGATCTTTCCAATGACAGCCATATTGACGAAGCTTATTATGCGGTTATTAAGCCTGCGTCTGTGGACCACGCTTAGGAAGTAGCAAAGGTAGGCGTAGTCTGAGAAGGTTCTGAGTTAGGAAGGGGAGATGAAGGAGGGAGAAGTGCATAGAAGAAGTTGCACAGGCCACCTGTCGAGTGGCAACGCCGCCGCCGCCACTGTCACCACAAATTTTTTGCATTCGGCTTGTGTGTGCAGCAACGTATGTGGGCATCGTGCAGACCGCTGAAGTGCATGCCTGGCAAAGTAGGTCACGTGACCTCATTTCGCACGCGCCATTAACAGAAACGCGTTCCCATCAACTCATCACTCGACACGACCAAAACGCCTTGCCGTGCACCTAGATGAGGCAATATTCGCTCTCGACTTCTTTCGCTTCAGCATAGTCACTGCTCTCCTTGTCCTTCATCCTTACAAGCAGAGCTCTGGATTGATGTAAACTCCGTGTGTCGACACGGCCTCTCGGTGTCTTGCACCTTCCGTCCCACGATGGCCACTTTGGGAGTGGAGGCCGCAAACGATGGCTTCGTCGTCATGCGGCCACAGCCGAACGGTGCGTCAGACGACCACAGTTCATCTTACTCAATCTCTCCGAGCACATCGAAGCAGTTCCTTGTGAAGCCGAAGAAAAAGCGCTCCAAGAAATCAGCTGGTATGTCTCCCTCGCGCCGGCTCATACAGGCGCGTAGTATCTGACTCTGTGATGTGTGCTCTTGTAGATATGACGCCGGATGCCAGCCTCGTATCTCTCCTCCCACCGCTGACGCCGGCACCACACAATCACAAAGCGTTCGCACATCTGCCGCGAACGCCAGGCTCGATCTTGCGTCGCAAGGCGCATGCGATCGAGGCGTCAGGCGGCGCGGGCTCTGCCACTTCGGTACGCTTTAGCAAGCGTCTTTATGACGATGGACAAGAGAGCAGCATGAGCTTGCTGTCAGCCGAGGTCTCCGAAGCCTCCACGTCAATGGTCAGACCGGATGTCCGACGTGTTCCCTCGCTGGAGAGCGCGGAACAAATCACTAGACTGTTCACCGTTGCCTCCTCGAATGCGGCTTCCATGGAAGCAGACCAGAGACACACCAACTCGCATCTGGGGACAAGATTGCAAGTCGGAGACGTTTCACTCCATAGCTCGTCCAGCAGCATATCTGAGGCGGGAGTGGATACTGAAGAAACACCGCATCCGGGGCGCATAGTCAAAATGCGAGTCTCGCGGCCTTCCTTGCAGGATGCCAAGTCACGAGCTCTGCGGCGAGGCAAGCACAGCCTAGACGGCAGCGACGCGCCACGGTCGGCTGCATCAGGAGCTAACAGCACTCTCAGTAGCGATGGAGCCGGAAGCAGCAGCAGCGGGAACAGCCTCAGTAACTCCGATCAGAAGCATGGCGACTCGAGTCCAGAGAAGCCAGCTGGGACGAGTGTAAAAGGGCCTCTTGAACACGCCTCCGCCAATGACTCTGCCTGGGACATGTCCGGGCAGCTCGCCGACCTGCCGTCTATCGAGAGCATGTCCAACATCATGGACCTGTCTGCAGATGTCGTGGCACTCAGCAACTACAGTCGGCCTCGACGCTCGAACATCGGCAGCGCAGAGCCACGCCCACCATCATCCAGCTCAGAGTCGCCTTCTGCATCAGGACTATCCCAACGGCCATCTGAGCGCATCCTTCCCAGCACCAACGATAACCTCGACGTAGATGAGAGCAACCCTAATGACCTCCCCGTCATTTCGAATAACAGTCTAGCGGCTGTTGGGCAGGCCGATGTGAATGACCAGTCACTAAGCCTCAGCATTAGCACACTGCAGCGTGAGGTCAAAGGATTTCAGGTGGGCTGGCGGATAGAAGAGGAGAAAGAGAAGAGGAGAAGGATCAGTATGAGTCTATCGACTGCGGGTCAGACGCCTTTTGACTCAGAAGAGCGAGCGCTGATGGACGCCGATGGAATTGTACCCGATGGCAAAGTACATGTTGGGGTGGAGGTAGAGGCAGCTGGCAGTGGCAGTGACAGTGACAGCAATGAGGTACCTGCAGAGACTAATACTTCGGTGCGCAGAGGTTCTCTGCAGGAGCTTTCACAGCTTCCCCTGTCCCTTCCGCTGCCGCCTTCGCCAACCACAAGCGAGTCGGATGAAAGCAGCAGCTCCCTTCTTCCACCCCTTGAGACCTCCCCTACCATTCGCGGCTACTCAGAACAGCCTCTAGCGCTACCTACTCAAAGTGCGATAGACTCGACGGGCGATTCGACGAACCTGAACTCGAGTCAGTTGAGCTCGCAAGCCCTTCAATTACAAGGAGAACAGCATATGTTCCCGTGCGGGAGAAAGCTCACCAGACCTGTGTTTCAAAGACAGTCAACTCCGCTTGATTCTCCTTCATCTCCTGCATTATTCTCTTCGCCTTCTACGCGGCGTCTTGGTCGCAGGGATGCTGCCAAACCCGACTTGCGCCGCCAGCTCGCGATGAAGGTTCTATCGACTCCCGCAACCGCGGAACGGTCGCTATCGCTTTCTCGTATGGGTTCATGCTCACTATTCGATATCAGCCGACGGTCACATAGCAGTCTGAATGCTTCCTCCGTCGGATCGGCATCCATCAGCCACAATTCGGCGTACTTTGATGCGGACGACTCGGCCAACCTGAGCGCGGTTTTCGAAACGGCTCGAGAATTAGATGAGGTCCATACCGAGCGGACAGCGCATCTGATCGAGCGTTTGCAGCAAGGGGACAGCGAGATCCTCGAATTAAGACAGACCCTGCAGCGCGTCTCTTCGTCCGAGGTCGATACGCTCAAAGAGTATGAGCGAATGAAGCAGCGCGTAGACGCTGCAGAGCTGGCACTATTGCGCGAGAAGGAGGAGGCGTTCGCAGCTGCAAGACTACAAGATCAGCAACATGCAGAAGTCAGCGCACTTATTGAGCGGCTCAAACTCGAGATCGACCAGCAGCAATTGGAGCTCGAGGCAAAAATGCAGGCACAAAACAAACAACAGGCTCTGTTACAAGTTAAGGTCCAGAAACTGCAAGAAGAGCTCAGTGCGGAGGTGCAACGGCGGGTACAGGAACAGCGGGACTTTGAAGTTCGACTGCTTGTCGCTCGGGCTGAAGAGCGAGAGAGCGCGGAGCAAAGCCTGCAAACTGAGATCGAGCAGGCAAGTCGTCTCTCGAAAGAAAGTTGTGAGCGCGACTTTGCTATCCGGCTCTCACGCGAAATGGAGAACATCCAGGCCGCGAAAGCCCAGCTGGAGGACAAGCTTGCCATCACCGAGGAACAGCTGGTAGCCATTCGGGACAACGAAGATCTACTACGCAAGGACGTGGAAGCTTTGCGTGAGGGAATTAACTCAGCCCTCAACGAGCGTCTCCGCGAGGCACAACATGAGGTCGACCTTCTGAAAGCAAGCGTGGAAGCAGAGCGATCGGCAGCTAGCGCGGCGGCAGCACAGGAGCATCAAAGGCAAGAAGCCCTCTCAGAGCTGCAATACGAGCTGCGTTCACTGCATAACAAGTGCGACGAGCTGGAAGATGCACTGCAAGAGGCTCGAGACCAGCAAAGCGAAGCGCAACGCGCAGCACAAGAACTACAGGCTGATGTGCAGCATGGCCAATTGCGAGAGCAGAGGATCCGGGATGACGCATCTGAAAAGGTCGCTCATCTTCAGCGATTGGTCGACAGCCTACGCATACGCGAGGATCAGGCGAATGACGAAGGCCTCGGTGGAGGTGTGGCTTCAAGGCAGCCGTGCGAGACCTGCCAAGGGCGAGCGGCATTGATGGAGACTCAAGTTGCAACCCAGGATATGGTCAAAGCGAACACCCGCATCAAGACGCTGGAGATCGAGTTTGCGAATCGCGGGATCGAGTTGGCCAAACTTCGAAAGAAGCAGGAACAGTTAGAGCAGGATAACAGAAATTACGGTATCGCTTTGTGAGTCTTTCCCCTCGCAGCATGTTGACACGGTATCGCTGACACCGCTCTTCACTACACGTCAGATCTGCGAAGCAGAACGAGTTGAACATGCTACGTCGGAATGGCGGCATTCGATATGCTATGCCGCGTACCCCCCTCGACAGTGCCATTCCAAACACTATCCGCCGCTTAGGCCTTGAGCCCATGTCGCCCAGCTTCCGCCCTGGCCCAAAGTTGCAGCACGCTTCAGAAGCGAGCTTTGCTCTAGAAGAAGGGCTTTCTAAGGGTCCAGCGCAGCTCAAAGCTCGCGGGCGTAAGTCCTTTGAGAACGATAACAGTAGAGCCGAGTCTCTCGGCGCACTGTTTAAGGGCAAAGTGCCAAAAATCGACGGAGAGAAGGAGATCGCCGGACGCTCTCCACGGAAAGGAACGCGCAGAATGCCAGTTGCAGTTGAATGATTCGTCCGCAGCATGGGGATCACGCGATGTTGTACTAACTAGTCTCAGATTCGTTGCAGAACACTTCTAATGCACAGTCCTCCCCAGCCCAGAAGGCCCAGATCGAATTGGCGCACCTTTCAGCCCCAAAACAGAAGCCTGCGGGCCACTGAGCGTCTCGCTGCCACTCTGCACGCTGACAGTCTTGGGTCCTCCGGCGCCAAGTCCCGAAAGGCCCGCACCGCCCAATCGCGACTTGGGCGAATTGAGATCAGCTTCGGGTGTCAAGTTCACATCGCTATTCAGGCCAGGTGAATGCATTGGCGAAATGCCTCTGCTTCCTGGCGTAAGCGCGTTGCCACGGACGAGGGAAATGCTGTTCATGCCAGCACCCCGAGGCATCGGGCTTTTTGGACGAAGAGCATCCGTTTCGGTAGAGAACGGCACAACGTTCTGGCGATCCTTGAGATCGCAGCCTGGCGGGTCGATACGGAAGTGCGAGTCGTATGTCGATTTCTGATAGGGGACTGCTTGCGCCCTTAAATGACCTTGCGACTTGCTCCAACCTGCAAAGCCGGGCCCCACCTCTGCGCCGACAGTGAGCCAACCTCGACGAAGATTACGATTGCGTCCGAAAAGTTCGATACGTCGTGTGCCGAGGCAGAAATTCTCGATCAGATTGTACAGTTCTGGTGGTTTGGATATAAGGCGGTCCGCGCCTTTCTCGGGTGGCCAGAGAATCACGTCAGTATCGATGTTGCAGTGGACAAAGTTGGTGTCGTTTGACCTGCGCACGGTACCACGAATTCCCATGAGGCAGTGCTGAACTGTGCGCGTCAGACCGGATGAAGTTGAGCTTTGGAAGTTATTTCCTTTGAGGGTATCGGCCTCCGTCTCAGGATCGATCGCAAGCCAGCAGATATCTTCACACCTTCGGAACCCCCAGCGGGATAAGAGTTCTCTCCCGCGTTCGAGCCCATTGCGGGCTCCGCTGCCAACCCAGAGAAATATGAAGCTATTTGAAAGTGTGCTCAGCCGCAGGCCATCCAAGACGCTGAAAAATCTGGCTCACCTTTCCTTGGCGACAAGCTGTGGGACGGGTAGGTTTGCTATCTGATCCCAACTCCAAAATGCCCCAGCGCTCTTGAGGTGTTTCGGCCCACAACCCGACGCATTCAGAGATGGGGCGGTCGGAGCAGCCTCCCACTGATAACTTTCAAGCGGCGGATCAATAAGGACAACATCGTATTTGATGGGAAGCAGATGATTCAGATGAAAGTGATGGGAAGGATCGACTGCAGGGTCGAAACGCGTAGCTGGGGCTAGCGACTGGAGTAGATCAGCTTTGAGGTACGTCGGAGGGTGTGCGATGAGCTCGACCAGCTGGCCATGAATCTCGACGAGCTTGCGTAGTTTTGGATACCTACAAAAAGGCGTGCTGGTCAGAACATACCATACCGCCAATTAGCACACCTGGACTTACTCGATGAAGCGGCTTTCGATGCTTGGATTGCGTACGGCGCTAGCCGGGAGGACACCGCATCCCGAGTCGACAAAATGCTGAGAGTAGTCGTTTCTGATGGTTTCTTCCTCGGGGATCTAGCCAAATCATGTCAGAATGTCAGAATCTCAGAAGCATTCAGGCGTGGTTGAGAAAAGCAACGGAACGAACATAATTGGGGCCAAGTTTTCTACTTGCACAGGTGTCACTTGGAAGTGGTCCAGTGGTTGCCTGCGGGTCATTGGATTCACGATCACAATATCTCTTCCACAATGGTGAGCTGCGAATAGGAATCAAAGACGGCCCTTGGTCTGATTCAGATTCATGCTGGGCAGGTTGTCCGGCTTGCAGCATCTGCTGCTGTCGGTCGCGGATCTCTTGACGAAAGGCTCTGTAGTTCTCCACCATGACGGCACCGGTGGAGCCGACGTGTGCCATTTTCGTGGTATCAGCTTTCTGCTTTCCAGGCTTTCAGGAACGGTGAGATGCCCGCCACAGATGGCATGCTAGGGGTTCTTCGTGCGAAGATAGCTACTTGGGCCTTCTTTGCTATACATGACCAAAGCAAGCTGAGACCTGACAGTGTACCATGGGTGAGGTGAAGAGTGGTGCTTAGTAACAAACGAAGAACAACAATTGTAACACTCTCACGGTCTTGACGCGTGCGTCCTCGTGTAGTTTTGATACATCTGCCCTTGTATACACAATTTGGACGGATTTGGTTGCCGCCATCACCATTCGGCGGTTCATTTGTCCATCTGCGCTTATTCTCTAGTCTCACGACGTGTCTGTAAAGGCAGACATGTCGGCGTCCACGGTGAAGCGACACCATGCCTTTTCCAGCATGGCCGGACGACATTGCGCAAGCTGGTTCGCACAAATTCAAGGTTCCACTGCAATCAAGCACGCCCCTCTATGACCCTGGCAACCTCGACGATGAGGTCCAGTACAAACTCGGCGCCTACCATGGCGACGACGAAGCTCGAGATGTCCCTTCTAATGAGAAGGACCCGCGGCCATATAATCTTCAGCGTCACTCGTTTCCGACAACATTTGACTTGGGTGGCAAGGACAGTGTGATGCACAGCATTTCGGTCCAGCGCAGGCTGCCAAAGAAGCCCTCATTGCCACCCGCGTTCAAGCACAATACATTGGCGCCACAATCAATCGAATCGCAGAGAATCACCAGTGGTGCCTTGTGCTCAAGGCCAGCAAGAGAGCCAGCTTCCGCGCATCGGCTTCCCAGTGTGGAGAGGAGCTTTGAGTTGCTGCAATCAGCGGGCAAGCGTAGATCACTGCATAAATTCACAACAGCGTCCTCCGAAAGCAACAACTCGACTCTCACGTTAAAAGTGCCCGTCACACCCGCTCGTCCGAATGCAGGTCCGATTCGCGTCTCGCTCTCGACCGCCTCCGACAGTAGCGAAGGATCGAAAGCAACCCACGTGCTACCACCCCCTGTGTCCACCACAAAGGGGAATCGATTTGTAACCCTCAACGGAGATTCTATGGACCATGACACCACGCCGTTACAGCACGTACGTGGCCTTCTTCTGCTTCATACACCCACGCGGATCGATGGAACGGCGATAGCAGAGTCGCCATCTGTGAACCTCGTTAGAACTCCCGCCCTCGAGACAGACCTGGCACTCTTACGAACCGCCTCTGGCAATGGCCTCGGCCCGCTGGTGGGCCCGACGTACGCTGAAATTGCAAGATGGAAAGGCAAGCGGCGAGCGCATCGGGAAGATGACGAAGATGATAGCAGATGCAACAAGGCCAACCGTGTACTCGAGCTGAACAACTCGACGCGGGCGGCAGCAGCAGCAGCGCCACTACCTCATACCCCGACGAAGCGTCAGAAGGTCCTCCCTTCATCCCCTGGCAGTGTCAACCTCCTCAAACTCGCGAAAAAGCTGAGCCCAGACCGCATCGGCATCGCCAACTCACGCGACAAGGTCATCGGCAGAGGTCTCGCCGAGCGAGCATCCACCGTACTTAAAAAAGAGCGATCCGAATGGCTCATGTGGGAAGCGTCAACGAGGACCAGCCGGCTGAATGCCATGCCTGCTGTACTGACTGGAACGAAGAAGCGCGCATCTATCTTCGCTGAGGACGACGACCCGCAGGCGCTCCCCGCCCAAGAGCGCATACAGGCTACCAAAACGGCCGCACGGCGAGTGCAGCGACCAGACCGTGTCCTTGAAGTCGTCTCGGTTCTAGAGCCACTGCATCACACGCTGCAGATGCGAGGCATTTCTGCTCGGAGTGAGTCAAGTACGCCCGCCCAATTGCTACACTCTGAGCAGATCCTTGCGCTCTGCTGCGACGCGGATTCGGATCGTGCGCAGGCAGAGCCAAAAGGAATCTTTCCTGTTCTGTTCTCTACGTCCATTTCGCACTTTGCGTCATCCGGTAGATCCAAGCGGGCTGCCCTCTTTGCAACCTCAGCTACCGGCCCGCAGAACATGGAGAGTAAGAATGCGCTTGTCGAGGTGATGAAGGCACTTGCGCACGCGCATGGGTCGCAACCACGGCAAACGCCCCCACAGCCTTCAAATCGTCTGGCTCTTGATATCTGGAGCCCCATTGAGCTCGGCCTGGTGCCTCTTTCTGATATTGCCGAGCCCAAGCTTTGCGCTTTGCTTTGCACGAGGTTCAAACTGCACAAGAGGGATCATTCTCCAATCGCGTAGCTCTGCCTTTGCCCCCTTCCCTGACATTTGTGAGTGAATCTTTCTCGGATCCAATGTTGCTGCATGCTCGCTCTTCGAGAACACGGCAAATCAAAGAAGATGAAAGACTATCACGCTACAATCCAACTCTAAGCAGCCCCTTTCTGCTCTCAAAGATTGTTGAGTCAGGAATGGGCGGCTGGTGAGACTGCTCTCGTGTATCGTGTTCAAGCGTTGCACGGGAGCCAAGAACGGGTAGCTGAACGAGGCATGCTACAAGCGTGACGCCTTTCCCTCTTGCCTTGGACTTGGTAGAAACTGACATCACCTGTCTTTCTTTAACAGCCCCCACGACCCCTTGCGTGCATCTTATACCCCATCGTTCGGGGTTTCATGCCCCCTGGCTCTAACATACGTCGCCGCCGTGGCAGTGCATACGCCCGCCTCCGCGTCCGCGTCACCGTCACTCTCCATTCTTTGTTTGCACTCCCTCGTAATAACTGCAGCATAGCCACGCAAGCACAGCGTCCAAGCAGACAGAAGAACGATAGTCGATGCTATGCCAATTTCAATTGGGCGTTTTTGAAACATGGATCGGAAAGCGAGTCGATACATCTACGCACTCGTCCGCCGGTCCAAGTAATGCCATAAGGCATGGTACATTCTCTGCAACTGAGACCCTGTAGCGAGCGGCCTCTGTCTATAAGAGCGCGAGCATGCCTGCCTGCCTGCATGTCTGCCTGCTATCCTGCCTTACTCGCGCACTCTCTCTGTCTTCCCCTGGCACGTCGCATCTGTTCTTCCGCCCGAGGCAAAAATGGAACAGAATCATGGGCTGTAGAGCTCCTCCTTGAGGCTGATGCCTGTACATGTTTAGACGAAAAGGGGGCCAACGAACGGTCAGCAACGATGGTGGCTAATTGCATTAAATGTACTGACCGAGCTCCTCCTTGACAGGCTTGAGTGCGTCAAGGTACTGCTGGTACTGCTGGTTGTTCTCGACCTTCTGTTTGACGCCTTCGAAGACTCTGACGGCGGTGCTGTAGTCGTTGACGCGACGCGCAGCGCGCAGAGCTGCCTCCACAACCTCTGGAGCGGGGACGAGATCGTACGCGAAGCAGTTGTTCAGGCCGCGTTGGAGCTCGAACAGATCTTGGACCGACGAGAAGAAGGTGACATATCGCTCGGTAAAGGACTCGTACGATTCTTCCTCGTGGTGCGAGGCGTAGCTGCGGACTGTAGCCGGCAAGAATGCAAGTTGAGTGATGGAGATGATGGTAAGCAACCCAACCAGACCGTCGAATGACAAATAGAATTCGAGATAGGCGTGCACACCACGTATGGGACCCCGCTGCGCCCCCGGTCGATAGATCAGGCGAAGTGGGAGGGGTCTACCGCCTTTTATGCAGAAGGGACCAACGAGGGCAGCGCAGTGCCACAGACTGCCGTCACCTTGGCCTCTTCATCTCAGGCCTTCCGCCCAAGGAAGTGCACTGCGTCATGCCCCGGGCATCCGCTCCTTAAGATAGATCGATCCTTCTCTCCCAATTTGCTTATCTTGGTCTACCTTAATTGCACCTGCTGGCTCCTCCACCATGCGCCAGTCACCCTGCAGACACATAATCCGACATGCCGGAGCTCGCCTTTACGCAATAGCCTCGTTGACTGTGCAACTCACCATTCGCGTGTCTAGCAGCGGCAGCCATGCTCGGGACGATTGACTTGGCGGAAGCAGTTGCGGACCTCGCGGCGGCCGCGGACCGGATGGCACCTGTCAGGAACTGCATCTTTCGTCGGTATCAGCTCGAACAAAGTATTGCAGAGCGTTTTCGTTAGCCTGCTGAACGTGAAGGGCGCGGTGAGATGGCAGGGGATCAAGGATGGAACAAAAAAGAGAGAAAGATAACGAGAGCAGCACAGACCGACAGTTGTCATTGTCGGCCAGCTTCAAACCGAGAGAGGTTTGGAAGTCGATGGAGGGACTTTCTGGTTGGCTCCTTGAGTGTGGACTTACAAAATGTTGATACTTGCAACGGCAGATGAATTGCTTGTAAAGCCAAGCACACAGCCCGCCAACCCTACTCAAATTAGACATCGAATGGGAGCATCGGAACCCTTTTCCGCAAGCGCCACACCGAACCACCCGCACTGATGCGAACCGTGCAGCCAAGAAGCGGAGATGGGGTATATTTTGCTGCTTTGTGCCTTCTTGGAGACCTTAGTTGAACTTGTTGTCTTCTTGCCAACGTCATCTCGTTCATTCCGACGATGCAAGCGGACGCTCGGCAGTGAGCTGGAGATGTCCAAGGTTTGCTCCAAGAAGAGAAATGAAGGCGCTGAGCAAACTCCAGTCGTGGCGCAGCTCGGGGTCCAGTACCCGAGCCTGCGTCGATAACAAGGACACCGTTGACGGTGTGACCGTGGATGGCAAGATCCTGGAATCGAGCAAATGGTCGGAGAAAGAGGAAGGGACCAATAATGACAATGTCAACGCCGAAGATAAAGCTGATGACGACGAGGATGCTGCCGCTGCTGCGCGAGCCGAGCTCGACGAACAAGTCAAGTTGCGCAAGGACGCAAATGACAAACTGTATGCTGCCAGCAAGGCGTACTGGGCCTACCTGTCCAAACGCAAACCATTACCATTTGACACAGACGTCGCTTCTCTGACAAGAGTATTGAGCAAGGATGCCGAGACCAACGACACCGCTTTGGCAGATGCGGAGGACGACAACAGCGCCTCAGCCAAATCTGCCAGCAAAGCAGGTTTTAGAGGGATGAGCCTTTTTGGTGGCGCTGGAGCTGCTGTGGCTGCCATGGTGGGAAGTATAGGCAAAGACGACAAGGTAATGCCTTGTGAAGCCTTCGGTCTTGCCATGCTCGATGCCGCTCAAGCACTTGGCGATCACAATGTTCAGGGTGAGTTTGACCTATGATCTTGCAGTCTCACTCTGTAATGCTGACTGGTACGTGCTTGTCACCTGTGTGGTATACAGGTAATTCTCTCGCCTTACTAGGCGAAGCTCATCTTCATCTCTCTACTTTGCAAGACACATTTGCCAAGACCTTGGCAGACACCTACCTCTCGCGCCTCGTACGCTCTAAAGTCAGCATCGAAGCTTACCAAGCCGCGCGCAAGAAGGTCTCCTCGACGCAGGCGCGCCTTTCTAACGCGCGAATAAAGCGCCGAAAAGCGGGGGCAAAAGGCGCGAGTACAGTTACGGGGGATCGGGGAGAGAAAGATGAACGCGCGGATAGCGAGTTGGAGGAGGAGATGCGACTTTCGGAAGCTGCATACGAAGATGCCTTGCAGGACCTCGAGGCGCGTGCCGAGCTGCTCAAACGTGATGAGGTGCAAGACCACGAATCTCTTTCTGATTTGCTGGAAGTCAGCATCGAGTATAGTGCTCAGGTCCACGAGGCGCTGCTGACTGCGAGGAGCGTGTGGCCACTCTCTGCCATCTCGCAGAGCGGAACCTATATTACACGAACGAGGCCGAGGTTTCCTCACAGCAATTCTGCTAAGGATGCTGTTTCAAGTACTCGAAGGCAGTTTGAAAGCAGCAGCCACAGACGCAGCATCAGCACACCCATGTCGACGCGCTCGCCTTCCATACGCTCACTCGGCGAGCCAGGCGGCAATGGGGAGGGCAGCTTTTCTCCGTCGGAAGCAGCAGTGTCTGGAACCACTGTTGCGAATAGCAAGAGAAGGCCGCGTCTCTCTGTCCTGAGCAACTCAGTATCTAGCATTTCGACAGCCACGCTTGGCGGTGTCGGCAACATGGTGCGACTTGGCCGTGCCAAGACGAGCGATGCCGTTCCGCAGCTTTCGACAGCTGAAGATGCGAAAGGCGATACTTCTACCGCGAGCGAAAATCCGAACGCAGCGACCGAAGACGACAATGCGGCGGCGAAAAACCCAAAGATGGGGAAACAGCAGTCTGCTGGCTACAGCGACATGGGCAAAGATGGCTCCGTGGTTAGTGCCGAGAACCAAGGAACGATCAGTAAAGGTAGCACTTGGGCCAAAGGTCTGCTCGGGCGTGCCAATAACAAAGACAAGTCGACTGGCGCCAGAAAAGATGGTTTTGCATACGTGGAGGCTGCGGGAAAGAACTCTGACGTGCAAATCAGCGAAGAGGAGCGACAGCGGAACGAACAGATGCTCAAGGATGTCGTCTCGCTTGGTGGCAGTCGCGCAGGTTGCAGTGCTACTGCTTTCGCGACTACCAGCGGTGATACTGTGTCTTTTCCCTCGAGGGGCAATCAGGCAAGGGAGTTGAGCATCAGCTCCGATGATGCTCGCAGCGAACAAGATGGGCGAAACGCACTTTTCGCGCGCACAGGCAGCGTCCCGGGTCCCATTGCACCGCGTCCGACGCGTCCGGCCGACTGGCTCTCCTTTGCCGACGAACCAGAATCGGCATCTTACGACGCCGATGGCTTCCCCGACAGCCCCTCCTTTGTCGGCAGCGAGCGCGATGGCGTTTCGCCGCCTCCATTCATGGGCGCTGACAGCGGCATGGGCATGTTTATCCTGGACAATCACAACTCCGCGCACTTTCAGCACTTTTCGCTCCACTCGCCTGAGCCGTCCGATGGTCTGCTGCGCACGCCGTCAGCGGCGGGAGGTGCTTCGTCGCAGGATTTGCAGCACGCGCATATGCGACCGATGTCAGCACTGTCGAATGGTTCGCTCGGTACGGATCCTTTCGCGGATCACCGCTTCTCGCCAGCTGGGCTGCGCGCTGTCACCGTCAGCCCCGGCTTCGCTGCCGTTGGTGTCCCTGCCGCTGTCGATGGAAGCCTGCTCAGACCTGCGACCGTCTCGCCACAGGTGACTGGCGAAAAGGTACAGCTGCTTGCGCGAGAACGTGCGTTAGATGAGAGTGCGAGGAACAAGGGCACTGTTCCTGGAGCTGGGAGCAAGAAGGGTACCGCGAGCATTCCCGCAAACGGAAAAGCAGTAGGTGTAGCTGACAGTGGCGGATGTATTGCCGATGCTCATCAGGCATCAGCTGCATCTTCGAACTCGACCCCATATGCTACGCCTGCACTTGCAGCTGCGCCTGCGCCAGCACCACCACCTCCGGGCAGCTCTTCCTCGGTACTGGGCAAGAAGTTGGCGCCACCGATTCCTGGTCTACCAATGCGTAAAGACAAAGGGATCAGGCTTCCTGGCTGAGGCATGCCTTTTGGGACACGAGATTGATATGGTGTTGATGCGGATACGGGCAAGGACATTTCAATGGGAAAGGCGCAAGTTGACAAGGGCATAAGGATGATTAGATATCATTTCTCTTTCTTCGTACACTGATACATATCCGACCCTCCTTTCAAGTTGCTGTATCATATCGAAGTTGGATGGGGCAAAGCTCTGCACAGTTTATGCTCGGTCGATGCGCACATCGACCATCCTCGATGGCGGGTCCTCCCACTCGTTTACAGCATGTGCTCGCTGCAACACACGTCAATCAGCCGGGCACCAAAACTTAACAAGCAACGAATGCAGAGAGATGAGGTCGCTGCACTATGCATTGTGGATGACTTCGGTCCTCCAAGCGAGCGAGAGTGTCTTGACTTCCGAAGTTGTTGCATGGATGCCCCGTCAAATGTATCCTTTCAGTAGTGTGTCCGCTTGGTGAACAGTCGTTCAGGCTAGCGTATGACCGTTCACCGGCATTGGACTTTGGAGATGTGAATATGCCCGTACAAGCCCTGTCTAATAAACTTTCTACGGAGACAGTCAAAGCGATCGCACTAGCGACAGACGTTGACGAGCCAAACGCAAGAGTCGAGGCTCGGAGCGAAGAGAGGCTTGCGCCAATCTGCTCTCGCAGTCTTCTGTCCTTGAAGCACGGTGGCCCAATGACGTAGACCCTCAGTGCGACGGGTCCGACTACCATGTAAATAGCTCGAGAGCGTGAGATTACACTTTTCCACTTGAAGGACAATATCAACTGAATTCAAGAGCAGTGGCCCGAATGGTTAATTAGGAGAGAAGACGTAGAGCGGTTTGCACCGAATGGGATGAACACCTGCAAAGGCACTGCACCTGCCTCTCCTTTGCTCTCCCTTTGCTGCTAGTCTTTGGGCTACATACACGCTTGCAACTTTCTCGATTGCTTCACCAGCTGAACTACATTCTTCCCCCTCCCTCAGTGGTCGCCAATCGGCATACTAAACGTTCGTATTTGGAGTTCGACGACGCAACGTCAGTATGACCTCAAACATGCTCATGCGAGGTGCGTGCACCTGTGGTACCCTACGGACCGGGCCGTCAGCCGCGATCCGAAGCAGCGTCTCCGCTCCGATTTGCCGGACTCTCCAGACAATTACAGCCGCCGAGCCCGGACTTGCAACCTCCCAATCACCGAAGCTCAACCAAACTTCAAAGGGCTCTTCTCCATCAACACCCGCGCCTTCCGCAGCATCACAAAATCTCTTTCAACGCTGGCGGAATCCTGCGACCGGCAAATGGCGCCCGCCGCAGTACAGTCTACGTGCACAAGCGCAAATTGCATCTGCTGCCTTGCAGATGGGAACGATTGACGAGCTGCCGCGAAGTCCTAAAGTGGCCAAATTCATCGCACGCGCACGAGCGAATGCCAGAGCTCTTCAAGCGCCAGCGAGCACGAGCGCGGGGACTGCCCAGGGCGCCATGGCGATGGAGTATAACCTTGGGGCAGACGCGGCAACCGACGCAGCCGCAGGCGCTTCTTCGGCAGATGCAGAAGCGCTCAATGCAGCTCTTCGCGGCTGGCATCTGTCGTCTGAGCAGGACTCGGCGATGGCAAAGGCGATCGTGCACTCAATGAGAAACCGAGGGCCTTACGCTGGTCGAAAAGGAAAGATGTTCAAGGGCACCAAGTCTGAACGAGGAGCCAAAGCCAAGGCGGCGAAGATCGATGACAAATTGCAAGCGATGTCGAAGACGGTTGCCGAGTGGAGGCAGGTGAGCGGTCTCTGGACGCGCAATGGCCATTTGTTTTGCATCTCATCAGGCTGACGGACTCGCCTGACCGCAAATCCTTTCCAAGTCGAAATTGGCAGCCAAAGCCAAACATCGACCTTCTTTGCCCTTTTAAAGTGTGGTCAGAACATGCGTGTATGTTTGCAGAGATAGTGGGACAACAAGACAACAGCTTGGAGCGAGTTCTATATGCCCGGGTTTTCGGGCGCTTCTTCCATGCGTCCATTCTGAAATCGCCACGTCGGCCCGTCACCCCGATTGTAGCGCAGGAAATCTGCCAGGAGGGTGAGGAGGGACGTTGTCAGCAGTAACCCTTCGAAAGTGTTTGAAGCAAACAGGTAACACACTCTCGGTACCTTTCCGATTTACGACTCGGCGAAAAGTAATGTTGATCCTCCCACCGGGTGCGTTTTTTCGCTTTGGCACGGCATGCTCCCACTCGGCTTGCGTTCGGCCGCGCATGAGAAGCAAATCGCCGTCCTCGAGCATGAACTTCTCCGTCGGCCGCGTGGCGGCAGGGCCGATGCTCTTGGTGTAGAACTGATTCTTGTTCGCCATGGACACGCTCGAGGGCGCTTTGCGACGCATCAAAAAGTCGCGCGTACTGCCGAGCGTCACTGCGTGAAATACCAGGTGTCAGGCTATCAGTGAAGGCTTCATAAGGATCGGTGCTTCGTGTGCGGACGGTTCACATGAAGCGATGCTTGGATTGGGACCCAGGAAAGTCTCATCGTCAGAATGATAGCTTATGCTGTCGTTGCCATCTTGGTAATAATTCACAATGAGCGCATTGTAGGACGCTTGCGTGATCCGCTCGATCTCTTCCTTGATCGCCATCAAGCACTCTGGGATCGCTTTGGGCGTTTTGGAGTAAGACCCATCCGAATTACCAGGTAAGTCATCCCGACCAAACGTCGTCGTAAAGCGCGGGGTGTGAATCGTGATGCCACCGTTCGGCCGCGTGTAGATCACGCGATGCCAGCTGAGCTCGCATAGCATCCAATCTCGAAGTGAATTGCGAGCTGGTTCGCGCAGCCATGATTTCCAGAAGACTAGGTCGAGGCTGGAAGAGTACTTGGAAATACAACGGCCTGGCTCGCTTGAAAATGAGACGGCCGTGATGGCCGGCATCGGGACAGGCTGGAGGACTGTATCTCCGAGGCCGGAAGATCGTGCCGTTTTCTTACTAGTGGAGGATTGCAGTACAGAGAAAGCGTTGCGTATGGGCTGCAGCTCCGTTGCTTCTTGTAGCGACGTCTGCGACGGTGCAGGGTCCTCTGGGTTTGGCCTCCGCTTGTCTTGCCCGACAGCATCACGGTCCGCTGAGACCGAGCCGCGCCGTTTTCTCGCGAAGTTACCCGTAGTTGGAGATGACAATAAATATGAATCCCTTTTATTCGAAGCTCGAACTTCTGCAAGCGCAGCCGAGCTCGTTTGGCTCTGCGCAATCGCTTCGGCTAGCAGCTCCTCTTCAATCATCGCGTCGAGACGCGCCTGCTCCTTGGACGCTTCAATTGCGCGTTGCAACTCATCTTCTTCCTCCATGGTTTATCTATGCCGCGCAAGCCGTGCTGGGCACTATTACAAGCCAGCCTGCCACTGCGCATGAGTCTACGGCGCTGACGTCAACGCATGGCAGCATCTGTCTGCTTGACGGACAAAGACTATGTGTGACACGGGTGTTGGTTGTTGTTCGTTATGGGGAGCACTTCGAAGGTGTTACGCAAAGGACGCGACGCGGCAGCACTGCATCAGTTTCCGAAGAGAGTGGCGGACTCTGGCGCGCTGTTGGCGCGGTCATCTCCTACCAACCAATAGATCCATTCGTTCCCATCTTGCCTGCCTCCTCATCTTACGCGACACCCTCGTCGGACACGGCAGGGCAAGGGGTGATCGGACGAATCATCATACTTGCGCAGGACGTGCCATGTATCAACCGCAGCAGGGCGGCCTGCCCCCAGGGCCGGCTGCAGCTCCGCCGCCCTCGTTCCCACCGGCGTTCCAGCCGGCTTCCTCGGGAAACGCCAGCAGCGGCGGGAACCACCACCAGTCTCGCAATCATCATCACTCTCCAAGGGGAGGTAATCCGGGGAGGAGAAGTGCGGCCGTAATGATCCGGAATCCAAACGCAGTCGATGGAGTGGTGACGGCAGCAGCAGCATCTTCATCGGATGCCCAGCCGCCATCGTCGGCGCGTGAAGGGGTGGGTGAAGGTGCGGCAGGCAGCAACCATAGCAACCACAGTAGCAACAGCCCGTCAAGAAAGGGCATGCGCAGAGGGGGCAGAGACGGACATCGGAATTACCATCGCTACAACAACCACGGGCAGGGGCAGGGCAACGGCTATCCGCAAGGGGAAGGAACCATAAGTGATAGCACTGGCAGCCTTCGGGACCTGAGTGTGAACGGAACCAGCAGCACATCCACCTCTCCCTCACCCTCTGCTGCATCCTTGGCAGGTACCCGGCCTCCGTCTGGAGCGTCTGGCCTCACTGCGAGAGCAGCCAGCGCTGCAGTATTTGTGCCGAAAGGTGCCGCCGGCAAGGACCAAAGCGCGGGCAATGGCAGCGGCGTGAGCCAAGACGTTGCTCGTGTGACGAACGCAACCAGCTCGATGAGTCTGTCGCACGCGGTCCGTGCAGCTGTGTTCAATCCGAGCACCACCCAGGCTCTTCAAGGCGAGACAGGGGCAGACGCAAGTGGCCGGGCCACGCCCAACTCGTTTGGCGAGGATGCGATCGTGAGCGGCGGCTGAAAAGGTCTCCCTTTTTGCCGAGACGCGTAAAGCTGACATTTGAAGGGCTCACAGGATGTCTTTGACCCAACGTACACGGGTCCCCTGCCTTCGGAGGAGCCAGCACAGCTCATACAGGAGACCGCATACAATCCGTATGAAGGGACAAACGAGTATGGCGAGCCTGGCAGCTCTGCTGCCATGGACCTCTATTCGCAACAACAGGCCGCGGTTGCAGTACGTGCCGCCAAGATCCGGCAGCCACTGCAGTACCATCAATACGCGCCACCGCTCCCTCACGTATCAAATCTACACCCACACCATCTAACGTCTCACGCATTCTTCTTGCATCCCAACCAAAGGGAAGAGTTGCAGCGGAAGCAAGAAGCTATCTTTGTCAACATCCCTCCGCCCGAGCTTGGAGGGCCCAGTCTGCCCGAGGAGCTGCATGTCTACCACAGCCTGGTACCCCTTGAGCCGATACAGCCTGGGGGTCCGGGGCAGCCCGGCTTCCCGCTGAACCCCTCGCTGCTGGATCCGACGCTGGACCCTGCCGCGATTGGGGCGACAGCGACAGGCGGGCCAGGCATCATCGGCACGTCCGGCGATCCTTCCAAGCTGTTCGGGTATCGCTCGCACTGTTACAAAGCTGTTTGCTCTCTGGACGGCAAGAGCTACGTGCTGCGGCGGCTCGAAGGCTTCAAGTTGCAGCACGAAGTCGCTATCGGACTTGTGGAGCGATGGAGGCGCATTCGCCACCCGAGCATCGTCAGCGTCCGCGAGGCGTTTACTACTCGAGCCTTTGGCGACCAGTCCATCGTGTTTGTGTACGATTACCACCCGCTCGCGTCGACGCTGCATGCAGAACACATGGTGCCCAAGCCGCCTCAGCCTGATCGCAGGACGGGCCGGCTGCAGATGGTGCAGATGCAAGTCCCGGAGAAGACGCTGTGGAGCTACACATGCCAGCTGGCGAACGCTTTGCGATGTGTTCACAAGGCCGGCCTCGCTGCACGCAGTATCGAGCCGAGCAAGGTCTTGCATACAGGCCAGAACCGCGTGCGCATCAACTGTTGCTCCATCTTTGATGTCATCGCGTACGATGCGCGTGCGCCTGCCAATGCCGTACAGACGCAGCAAGCTGACGATCTGCTCAATCTCGGCAAGTTGATCCTGTGTACCGCGTGCAACAGCGCTGCTGCCGCATCCAACGTACCACGCTCACTGGAGCAAATCTCGCGTGTCTACTCGCCTGAACTCAAGTCGATGGTCATGTGGTTGCTGCAAAAGCCGCACCAGAAGAAGGACGCGGATGAGCTCGTGCGCTTGCTCGCCGGACGCATGGCAGATGAGTTTGATTCCGCGCTCAACTACAATGATTCCCTCGAGAGCTCTCTCATGCGCGAGCTGGAGAATGCCCGGCTCGTTCGTTTGCTATGCAAGCTCGGTTTCATCAACGAGCGTCCAGAGTGAGTCCTGCATGTGGCGAAGAAAGGGTGTTTGCTGCTGACGACGAATGCGTCTACAGATTCGATCATGACCCGCGATGGTCCGAGACGGGCGATCGCTACGTCGTCAAGCTCTTCCGTGACCATGTCTTCCACTCGGTCAACGAAGCGGGCCGGCCCCTGGTGGATCTTAGTCACATTTTGACGAACCTCAACAAGCTCGATGCGGGCTCGGAGGAGAAGCTGATACTGACCAGCAGGGATGAACAGAGCTGCATCATCGCAAGTTACAGAGAGGTGAGCGTGTGCAGTGCGAGCGCTCCAGAAACTGCCGCTCAAGTCTTGCTTTTTTGCCCTACAGATCAAGAACTGTATCGAGTCGGCGTTTCAAGATCTATCGCGCAGGTAATTGTAGCTTGTTGTTTCCCCACGCAGCATGTATCCCCTACGCTATTATGACATTTCAAGACGCCTTGCTTTTTCCCCTCGAGCGCACGGCGGACAGTGCTACGGACAGTTTTCGTCGCTCGAATGTGAAACTAGAGAGAGGTGGTGAGCAATGAGTTTGGGGAGGGATGACTTGGGACGCACGCACCATGCAAACAGGCAAGCGAGCGTGAAAAAGGCGCCAATGCCTATGGAAGGCACGACCTGCCGCACATTGACAGGGCATGAGCCCCCTACACGTGCTGAGGCAAGCGCTGCGCGCAGAAGGTACGCCGAGACTGCAAAGGTAATGAGCGAAGGTGTCGACGGCAGGATGGCAGTAGGTGCCATGTTGGCTGCATGTTTCGCACTGGGTTGGAGTGAGAAGAACCATAGCATGTACCACCAAGAGTAGGCGGCGCGCACGCCGATTGACAGTGCACTGCTCCAGACTAGCGCAGTCTGGTGGAGGGCCGGCACCCATTGTAGCAGCCACAAAGACATTATGAAGGTTGCGCTGCTGAGCATGATGATCCAATTATACGTGCCGAGCTGCCTGGGCCCCGCTGTCGCGGTGAGAAACCCCTCAGCAATGCCGTTGATACCCAGGACGGGAATGTAGCAGGCGTATGCGCCGAGGATGATCGGCGCGGTGGTACCGCAAGCCCATCGATCTCCTGCGAGTAGGTAGATGGCCGAACGGGAGAGTGGTGGACCAAAGGTCGCGAAAAAAAGCCCCAGGAGGATATGAAGACGCAGAATTCCTGCCAGCATCGAGGATGCGGATTGCAGTGCGTTCTCATCGTCCACAGAGAGGCTCATCACAGAGCCATCCTGCGCGCTCAGAATGTGCCCCAGAGTCTTGGAGAAGGTGATGCGGGAAGCTTCTTCAACAGGATTGAAGAGGATGCGCAGGATGAGGCTTCCATAGTTGGAGGCGAGTGCGTACCCGCCTTGGTCTTCGAGTGTACCGAGACGCGCAACAGCGATTTTGTCCGACTCGCCCATGACGTGTTTGAGCATCGCCTGTTTGCCCATTGCCCACGAAATGGAAATGCCTTTCGGACTGAGGTAGCGCGATTGACCGTGCACGATGGCTTTGCGCGGCCAGAGTAGAGCCCTCGTCCTTCGAGCGCCGATGCTGCGATGGAAGGCGTACACATAGCAGAGCAGAATGACAAGCCCGAAGCTGAGCCTGCCCCAGCCATAGGCCATCAGGCCGTACGTCGAGCCGAGGTGGCGGCCAACGCCAAACCATTCCGGCTTGACCATGCACGCGAGGATGGTGGCGCAGTTAGCCAAAATGGCAAGCCCCTCTGCACGTACGCGCAGCTGCACGTTTCCCAGCACTTGCGCGCGGTTGAAAAGCGGCTCGGAAAGCAGCTCCAAGATGCCTCCGACGGCGAACAGCGTGACGGTAGGGGCAAAGTGCGGCGAGGAGCGCAGCGTGCTGGATGCATGGCGTATATAGAAAAAGGAAAGCGAGACGTCAAATAATGCGCCGATGGCCACCGCTACAAAGGACAGATTGTGCGCAACCTGCTCGTTGGGCGGCAGTAGCACCGTACTCGGTACACATTGTCCATTCTCGGTGGTGCGCGCGCTCTGTATCCTGTTGCCTTCTCTGAGGATGACACAGCGTACTCCTTCCCTTGCCGCGGTCAAAATGAGGCCCATGAGCAGCTCGAACTGTATCGTCGTGGCGCCAAACACATCGGGCGAGGTGATGCGGATGAGGAACTGGTTGAGTGCAAAGGTACCAAGCCGTGAAGCGAGCTGAAGCAGGAGGAAGAGCCGGGCCGAAGCGAAGAGCTGGTCGCTGCCATCCTTACGCCCCGCGGCTGTCGGACCTGCCATTCTTCCTTATCCTTGCCACAGCCCTCTCTCCCAGATCGATGCCCGACCCAGCTTGGTCGACTCCGAGACTTGATCTTGGATGGCAGCAGGCGTTCCATGTACTACCGAATGATGACCAGGGCGAAGGAGTGTGCGCGCGTCATTGTGCATCACTGGGAATGAGGAGCGGTGTTTGCTTTGGACGAACGTAGAAGTTCAACATTGAATACGGAGTGAAAGCAACGCATCTCACAGGGCGATGACGATATACGTGGACCATCCCTTCCTCCTCATCCTCATCCTCACTAGACCCCATCGGCAGTATTGTGTGCAGTGCAACGAACAAAGACGCACATCCTTGCGGCTTTGACCGCTCGCAAAGCGACAACGGCGACGGCAGGATGCCACCGCGCTTCGGTATCGCCGCGCCTAAGTGCGCGCGGTGCGATAAGTCGGTCTACCAAGCCGAGCAAGTCATCGGCCCAGCCGCTAAGCCGTACCACAAATCATGCTTGACATGCATGGCATGCGGTAAGCGACTCGACAGCACGCTACTGCTAGAGCACGAGGGTGAGGCGTACTGCAAAAACTGCCACAAGGCGCACCTGGGCCAGGGCAAGGGTGGATTCGCGACCGCAGTGCCGCTCAAGGCATCCATCCCGCGCAGCCCGCCGGCTTCAGCAGCGTCCGGTGGCGCCGCGTATGGCAGTCCGAGCTTTGCGAGCGCCGCAGGCGCCGCTGTTCCACGCTGGGCGGGAGTGGCTGAAGGTGACTGGGTTGCGAGCGCTGGGAACCGCTCGCCGACGCGCGCAATCGCGTCATCCAGGGTATCCTCGCCACCAAAGCTACCTGGGCGCGTCATTATGGACGAACTTCCTTTGAGTTCCGCGCAGGACGCCTCCGATTCCATGCTCAACCTCGCCGATGAGATTTCTGAAATCAGAATTTCCTCCCGGGAGCCGAAGCGCGAAAGCACGGGCCGATACGAGGCATCTTCGTATTTGAGCGATGGCGGCTACAGAGATAGCCAAGCTGTGCATTCCATCGACGACGCCATCGCCTCTGGTGCCACGCCCAAGATTTTCTCGCGAAGCTCGGAAACGACGGGCGCATCGAGGTCGGCAGGAATGGCGCCCCTGTCCCCGAAGCCGGCACTACCCATCCCCAGCAAGTATACCATGCCCCCCACAGTCGCGCCTGTGCGCACTCCTCTTCCCGAGCTGGCTTCACCAGCGCCAGTGCGAGCGCAGCTACAAGAGCCGACCAGCTTTCCAGTCTATCGCGCCGGTGCGGATGTCGACTCGCCGAGATTGAACGACCCGTTCTACGAGCCGTCTGCAGCAGAGGTCATTGCGGCGGTGCGCGCAGGCAGGGTTCCAGGTTCGCCTCACAAGGCGGGCGTGTCCAGTTTCGACGGTTCGCAGTCGCCTCTTCGTTCAGCTTCCCCTTGCAAGGCCCAAGAGGCGGAGAGTGTCACGCGAGCGATCATCGGGAGCGTGCCTGCTCCGCCATCGTACAGCTCACCGGCAGCTGCATCCGCGACAGCAAGTGGCCCTTCTCGGCTTATTAGGCCTGTGACTCCGCCGCAGCAAAAAAGCCACAGCGCAACGTATTCGCCCGAGCCCCGAGCCTCGAGCACTCCCTCTCGGACTGCTACCGGCGGGGCTGCCTCGGGACCCCGGCTGCCCTCGCCAACGAGGCCGGACATGAAGCGCTTCCGTGATGCGGCCATCAAGACTGCACCTATGCATCACTGTGATGCTCCTGCGCCCGCGTCAACGACGCCCAAGCAGCAGCAGCCGCAACAAGTCCATGGCGTCTCGAGCCCATCTGCCACGAGCGGAGCCACAACGTCGTCGCCAAGCTTTTCAGCTGGGATCAACCGCCTCGGCCTGTCATCGTCCATCGCGACCGCCTCTGCCGCACGATCCGGCACGCCGCTGTGCGCACGCTGCGACAAACCGGTCTACTTTGCCGAGCAGCTGCAGGCATCGGGCAGAAAGTGGCATCGTGGCTGCCTGCGGTGCGACGGTTGCAACACCAGCTTGGACCCAGGCAAGCTGGAAGAGGGACCGACGGATCAGGTGGCAAAGGGATGCAACACGTGGTGCCGCACTTGCTATGCCAAGTACTTTGGTCCAAAGGGTGAGCGCCGTCTCAAAGAGTGACTGGTACGCGCACATCTTCGGGAGCTGACTATGCTTCAACTTTATTCCTGGCAGGTATCAAGGTCGGCATGTCTCTGCCGGAAGGCCTGCCGCGTTCGTGAGCCAGCTCTCCAGTTTCTGACATTTTCCACAAGGTGCTCGTATTAAATTTCAGTTTCGGAAGCGCAGCGCCACCTTGGCATGCGTGCTGGATCGCTTCTTTTTCAATGCTCTTTTTGCTATTTTGCGCCCTTTGCCTTTTCTCTGCAAGCTCGACTGCTGACTGCTCCCTGCTGTATGCCGCCGCTGTTTTCCAATCACCCACCAACCATGTATTGTAGGACCATGCGAGTGAGAACATGGAACGTTTACAGAACCTGCGATACGCCTGATCTCTGGCTCAGGTAGATTCGTGCTGCTTTAAGTCTGCCACCCGCAGCCGATTACGCTTGCCGAGCACGCGCAACGTGCGCTCCTTTTCTGCGTCGGTCATGCTGGACCAGTTGCCAATGCGCGAGAGGGTCTGTCATTCAAGTCGAGGGAGAGTAGCGTCAAGTTAGACTCACCTTCTGGCGATCGCACTGAACTATAACCCAGCTATTCGGCAACTCACACCATCCGAGTTGACCACCATGGGTCCCAGATTGTCGAACTTTAAACTGCCGCCACCGACGTCCAGCTGCTGAGCATCGTCTTTCTGCGGTGCCTCTGGCGGTGGCTCGATGAAGCCTATGCGGTATCGTCCGTCGCTGTCTGTACGTGGCTCTATGCTCAGTTCGGACTCGCTAGCCTTGAGATGCGCAGGTGGCCATAGAGAGCCAGAGGATGCGGTGCCTTGCAAAGGCCCCTGCGTTGTCGGTGGTTCTTTCTCGCTTGCCGGCATGGCCGTCGAACCTTGACTTTCCAAAGCCTGGTTCTTCCCAGTGCTTCACATCCTAAATGGTGGTTGCGGACATGATAGCTCCTAGTTGAGCATTCCGATCATTGCACAGTAAACGAATCAATTCATATTAATTTATCGTTGCATGAAGAACACAGGTTTACATTTTGCGGCCGAAGCGCACGGCGCAGTGTTCGGTTTCGTCGACGTTCTCTAGACCCTGACGAATGTTCGATCGCTTCGATGCCCGCGCGGCATACTGTCTTTAACAGTTCCGGCAAATGATACCTGTTCTTGCCTTTCTGGGCAATCCATATTCGACGGGTGGAAACCACGACAAAGAGTCAGACGATTCTGTTCATTACGATGGGTGAGTGCACAAGTCTGTGAGATGTTGGCACACTTGCGTTTTGGTTTGCGGCGCACACGCTCATGCCGCGCACATCCTCAGCTGACGATCCGTACACTTCTGCGGCCGCTGCATCGGGGTCATTTGCAGGCCTCTCTCTGTGGCTGCAGATTAGCAACTCGGCGACGCAGGAAGCGGTGCAGCATGTGATGGCCGAGCTGCGGTCACATGTGCCAGAGGACGCTCCAGCATTTGAGCCGCACGCGACGCTGCTTGCTGGTCTTTCCACCGACGAAGGCTGGACGCCGGAAAAGGTGTGGGAATATGTACAAGCTGCAGTGCGGGCGTGGAAGGCGAGCCCGCATTGTGCCCATCTCGAGTGCAGCTTTCGCTCGATGACAAGGAGAGACGTATTCTTTCAATGCGTCCTCATCGAGCTTGAGCAGCAGCCAGCCCTCATGGCGCTCAACGAAGCAATGCGTAAGGCGTTCAACAAGCAAGAGCAGCCACCGTATTTCCCTCATATCTCGCTCCTGTATGCGGGGATCGGAGGGGAAGGCGCAGAAGCGGAGATTGCTTGGGCCGGGGAGCACAGATTATGGACCAAAAAGGGGCAAAGCATCGAGGTGGGACCTGCAAACGCACGTGTAGGCGTCGCGACATTCTCGAAGCTCTCGCTGTGGGACACGAACGGGCCTGTAGCGCAGTGGAAGAAGCTCCGAGAAATGGATGTGCTTTAAGCACAAGCCCGAAATGGATTGGGAAAGTGCTAGGACCACCAGAGCAGTGCAACCGCAGCTTGGTGGAGTTGGGATGGGTCCTCGGCGGAAGGGTGCATGATGCGCTGAACGGGCAGCACGCTGAGCACAGCGGAGCCTGCTTGCATGCGGCACGAAGCGAGTGTTCGTTCTGCTCAGATGTTCGGGTAAGCAGATAACTCTCACATCCGACAGCGCTGCGGCGAAGCACTCACCAAGGAGCTGGGGAGTCGCTGACGGCGACGCTAGGACTTTGATGGACAAGGCACTGGCGTATGGCGCGCCATCAGCGTCCACACAGGCATTTTGTTGAAAGAAGACAATGCCACTCGCCGCCGCGCTTTGGGGATCGCACACGCTTTCCCAATCGGGCGTGGCATTGTCCGAGCTAGTGGATGGAAACATTTCCGCGTCGCGCTTAATGCAATCCACGCGGACGAGACGCCTGTATTCGGGCTCAGCATTCTCCTCTGCATCATCGTCTGCGGCTGCTGTCGCTTCGCCTGTGTGCGCTGTGAGCTGCCATTCGACCGAGGCGCCCCTGGGCAGTGAGCCAGGCGGGAGCGTGACGTACGCGATGGGCGGCGCCACTCCCTGTGTATGTGCCTTGCTGCCAAGCCACTCAAGGTGCCAGCGCTGATGCACGGGCATCTCTTGCACTCTGTCGGTAACCTCATCGATTGCAACCTGCGATTGCCAGAGAGCGTTTGCCTTTTGATCTAAGTGCAGGCCGTCCGCACCCTCGTCAAGCCAGCAGATGCCGCCTTCGACCCAGTGAGCGCCCGGAGCCAAAATTGCGCGCTGCTCTAATACTGCGTGGAGGATAAGCCTCGCATGCTGTAGCGAGAGCAGCAGCTGCATGTCTGCGTCTGGCGGCAGGGACAGGTCAGCCGGGCGGAGGCCAATCTGACCCGCAATTGTGATTCGTTGAGCCGCCTGCGTGTTGCTCGTGGTCAGTCAAAACATCTCAAAGCTGCTGCTGAAGTGAAGCTGGTCATACGCACCACGACAGCTTGAGAATAAGGGCCAATGTTGGCTGGCGCCCAGTAGCTCCTTCCCTGGACGTGGAGCGCTCTGCGCAAGTCTTGCGGGCGAGCGGCTGCCTCGCCCTCTTGAGCATCGCCGCGCCAGCCAAGCACTTCTAAGGTCACTCTGGCAGACGCTGCCGAGCCAAATGCAATACAGGCTCTTGTCGGAGGGGAAGCACCGAATTGCTGCTTGTAGACGGCGTTGACGCGTTGAAAGTCTTGCTGGCTCTGCAGATAAAGGTTTACGTGTACGAGGTCTTCCATGCGGCAGCCGCGCTCTTTCAGAAGCGCTGCGAGAGCGAGCAGGATCAGTCGGTGACGCGGTGAGGCTACTTGCATGCGACACTCACAATCGAGGTTCGCAAAAGCACCTTTGACCTCATCTTCAAGCGAATCGCATGGACCATTACTGCACACGTTGGCGGCGGCAAACCAACCATTCTCTGAGAGTGAAATCTGTGGTAGAGGGTTACCGAGCGCGTGCACTGACCGTGTATCCACTTGGCCGACCGCATCCGCTGCGGCCGCCTTTGAGAGGCTGTCGCCAAGCATCGCGCTCAGTCCGTCGAGATTGTCTGGCGCCTCCAGCGCAGCGAGGGACCTAGGTACCTTTTCCACCAGCTGCGCATGCTTTACACGCAGGTACGAGACGGACGCAAACGCGGCATCGGCGTGGACGATGGTCTCCACCTCTTGGAGGCGTATTCGTTTCTTGAAGAGTGGGGAGTCGAGCGTAAGCGTCTCGTACTCTCCGCCTTCGCCACAGATGTGTGCGCCGTAAAGGCTATTCTGGAGAGAGCAAGTAAAAAGTCAGCGAGGGAAGTGCGGTGCACATGCGCTGCGATAAAGCTCACGAGTTTGTGCAGCTTGGGCCTCATCTGGGCCAGGCTCTTGCCGAGATCGCGCTCATCGAGGCCGATTCCCGCGACCTTGATGAGGACAGCATCGATGCCAGCTCGCACCATTTCATCAAGCAGATCTGCCTGATTTCGTTGCCACAGAAAGGTGAGAGGGACAAGGTTGATGTCTGGCAGCAGGGCGACGTGCTCGACGCGCACGCGCTGATAGTTGCTCAGGATGGCGCCAACGCTAACAGCTTCGACGTCGGGATGTTGCGCCTTAACTTTCAGCAGCAGTTCGTATAGGTCTTCGGTCTCGTCTTTTTCCTTTTCTTTGCCGTTTGCATTGGATGCAATGGACGGAAGCTTGGCCTGGGAGAAGGACGGCATACGACTGCCGTATTGGGCGCCTTGATTCACAGCCGTGCCCGTAATGACATGCCGGTACAGGGGCAGGCCCATGGCCTCAGCCACCAGATGCACTGCATCGTGTCCGACCGTCTGGTACATGTACGAGTCGAGCTCATCTTGAGCAAGTAACAAGTGCGTATGCGAGCGTTTCAGAGCAAGACATGTAAGGGTGTTAGTCTTGTCGGCTCACCTGTTCCTTGCGGCGGGGCGAGGGTGGCCAGCGCGACAATCTCGTGCCCATTCTTGACGCAGTGACATAGGTTGTAGCAGGAGTCTTTGCCGCCAGAAAGCAGACCCACGACCTTCATCTTGGCCTACTCCTCGCCCATAGAATAAACTGTAAAGAGGCAAGCACCGAAATAAAAGCTGGGCAGCGAACAAGATTGTCAATGGTGGTCGGACGTGGCCGCGGCGGAACTGCCGGCATACTGAGCCGAGCACCACTTGCGTTTTCAACCTCGGGCTCTTTCTCTCGCTGCTTGGTGCCTGTTGACCTTGTTCAATTCGAGAACGTTACCACGATGTTCGCGAGGCGGAGGCAAGCATCGAAGGGTCAGTGACATCAAAAACAACATGGCTGACTCGACAGAATCGACTTTTCGCTCGCATCTTTCGGGCTTTCGATGGGCGCAAGGACGGACGGACGACAGCCCCGCGGGGCGAGCAGCCGCCGCAACCACTACGACGAACACGGGAGGCGCAGGCAGCTATTTGTCGACCTTTTCGAATAGCATCTCCGGTTATGTGCCGCTACGGAGCAACAGCCGAACAGACGAGGAGGAGGCGTATCTCAGCTTGAGCAGATGGGAGCGGTGAGTCTCACCGACATACCAGCACGCTTCTACTTGGCGTTCATCGGTGTTTACAAGACATTCTCCTCATTTTGCGTTGTTGCAGGCTCTTAGGATTCTTTGCGTGTCTCATCGGATCAGCGATATGTTTTTTCTTTAGTTTCATCTTTCTCAACCCATTTTACTTGGCGATCAAGCCGCACAAGTTTGCGTTTGCCTTTTCCGCAGGAAGCATACTATTTATGTTCGGGTGCGTGTGCACGCCGCTTGTTGCACCCGCAAGTGCTGACCAGCACGATCTGCAGATTCTCCATTCTATCCGGGCCAGTGGCGCATTTCAAGCACCTCACGCAGCCACAGAGGCTTCCCTTTACCGCGGCGTGAGTAGGGCAATGCGGGCGTGATGACCTCCCTCACCGCTTATCAAACGCGCGCACTTGCAGATACTTTGCGTCCCTCGGGCTGACTCTCTATTTCGCGCTTGGCCCCAAATGGGTCCTGCCGACGATGGCGGCCGCAGCGGTGCAGATTGTTTCACTGGTTTTCTACCTCGCTGCGTACTTCCCTGGTGGGACAACGACGCTACGCTATGGAGGGAGCATACTCATCCGCGGCGGCACGAGCCTGCTGCCGATATGAGCGCCGAATCTGTTGTAGAAGCCTTTCATCATGCGTACAGTACAAGGATGCGAGCAAAGCGGTGTGCGCGAGATGCGCGATGCAGGAGCTCGATGAGAGAAAGGACGGCTATGAGCTCTCGCTAGCCGGATCGATGCCGTTGAGAGTGCCGTTCGAGTCCTTGCTGGAGCTGCCTGCGGCTCCATTTGGTTGCGCCAGCTGCCAAGCTGGGATGCTCGGCTTGACGGGCGGCGGGAGTGCGTACCCCTTGGCGGGAGACGCGCTGCCGCTGGATGATGCGGCGAGCGCATCGCTATCCTTGGATGCGCCATATGTTGGCGTGGATGTGCGCCCGATGGCGGGGATGCCGCTTGGCCCTGCAGCTGCAGCGCCGCGCGACACGAGCAGCGTCTTGAGCGACTTGAGCTCGGCTTGCACCTCGGCCAGCGATGATGTCTGTGCCTCGCGGTGCTTTTCGAACATCTGCAGATAAGGAACATCAGAATGCGCGTGGCTTCCGGCGTGGCATGCCAGCACTCACCTTCGGCATGCCATCCCTGATGCGGTCCACCTCTCGTTTCATGTCCGACATGTCGTCGTCGCGCTTCTTTTCGCCGTTGCGGACGAGCTTGACTGCATCCTCGACCTCCTTGAGGCTGGTCTCGACGAGCTCTTTCTGCGAGTCGAACCCGCTCTTGATGCCGGCCGACTCTTGCTCGAGTGCGGAGAGTTGTGCAGCTACCTCGTCGTACTTGGCTGTCAATGCTTCCAAGTCTGAATCGAGGATCGTCGCATTGGGTGGTTGCAGATGAGGGTACAGGTATTTCTAATGGCATGAAGCCGTCAGCCTTCGACCCACAGTTTCGCTTCCACACGACTCACCCGAGCAAGGTTGATGATACCATAGCCAATGGTCCCAGAGACAACAGCCATGATGAACCAGTCCCTCCAATCTCGGCCGAGCTGTTGTGCTTCCGGCGGGTATGGGAACCTGTAGGCGGGGTACGGACCTGGTGTGGTCCTCGCCACGACGCCGCCCCCAGCCTGCGCCATGGCGGCATCGATCTCGCTGGGAGAGAGGCCTTTTGACTCAAGAAAGGAGACTCTTTGCGAAAGTGGTGCGTTGCTGACTTTTGGGTCAGTGAGAAAAGCGACTGCGGAGGAGATAGCCTCGGGTCGCAGTGATCCGGCGTGCGGTGCGGGGCCTGCGCCTGGCATCGCCGCCGGAAAGCTGGATGCGTCCGACATGCTAGCAGCAGCAGTGGCCTGTGTTGGAGCCAAGGTCGCGAGTGGTTCCAAGCGTGTCTGTTTCGCAAGCAGAGCCGAGCGGCCGACGCTCTGAGATGAAGAGATGTTGGGAGGGATGGAAAGTAGCACTTGGTGTGCACTACGCGGTAAAGAGATTGGAGAACCGGTTCAATGCGCACGGCGCAGCCGGTGCCGCGGGGTGTGAGAACAAAAAGAAATGTGACCGGGGCGAAACATCACCCGAGTCTACGAGCTTATATTCGATTGGTATTGGCTACTGCTAGTCTCAGAGCCTTTGGGCATGCCGCTAGACGCTGTGCGCATTCCGAATACCACCCGTGCAAGTTCGGTGAGCGCCGCAGTCATGGCGAGCCAGGCGGTCTTCGAGCTGTTCGAGTCGTTCCGACTAGAGCTTCCTGAAAGCTCCCAACCTGGTCCATCTGCGCAGCCTCCATCCAATTCTTTGGACGGCTTCTTTTACATTCCCAATTTCATTTCCGATGAGGAGGAACGCTATTTGATGGACAAGGTACGTCGGTTGCTCTGCTCGTATGGAGAGTCTCGCTGAAAGAGGGCTGCCGGTGCGCATGCGGGCTTACAGGTTGCGACGGCGCCGCTCCCTAAGTGGAAGACGCTGCAGAATCGAAGGTAATCACAAGCAAAGGTTGGCTGCTGCACGCCTGACACTGACACTCCTCGTCCAACCGGAGCGGACGCGAACTCGGCAGGCTGCAATACTGGGGTGCGTCTCTCCAGCTACCACCACCGATGGTTGTGACTAAGCGATGTTGCTAGTGCAGGCGGGCAGGTGCAGCGAGAAACGTTGATCCCCGAGCCACTACCGTCGTTCCTGACGACGTACCCGCCACTGATACAACGAATCAAAGAGACGACTCCAGCTTTTGCTTCCAGCAAGCACGGCGAGCCAAATCACTGTCTGGTGAACGAGTACCTTCCCGGGCAGGGCATCATGCCGCACGAAGACGGTCGCGCTTACTTTCCTTGCGTCGCGACCATCAGCCTCGGCTCGCATACCCTGCTCGACATGTATCGATGGGCGCAGAACGATGTGCCGCCAGAGGGCGATCGCGGTGCGAGAGCACGCGAAGCGGAGCCTGTGTTTTCCATCTTGCAAGAACGCAGAAGCCTGCTTGTCACGACCGGTGCCGCGTATCATGACTACCTGCACGGCATCGCAGAACGGCATACAGATGCGCCCGAGCACCTCGCAAAGGTCGTCAACGTCGGGCGCCTTGCAGACAAGCGAATCGAGCGCGTCATCCACCGCGCAGCCGAGGGTAACGCACACGAATCGCTCGCCCGCCAGACCCGGCTCAGCTTGACGTTTCGCGATGTCGAAAGGGTCAGCAAAGGCTTGGGCGCCCTGCTCAGCAAAACGAAGCGATGATTATGTTTCCGCTTGATCTCGAGAAAGCGATGCCACCTTAGCTCAGGAAAGCGCCGCTGGCGTTTTGCAAATGTGTCAACATCAGCAAGCACAAGGCCAAATACAGCTACTATTTCGGAAGGCTCGGCGAGTGCACCATGTGATACTGGTACAATGTATGACGTGAATTCATATCTATGATTGATGCCGCGCCAACATGCTCAAGTTGTATCCTGCTTCCGCACGTGCCGGCTTCCCGTGCATGCAGGGTGATAGTTCCCTTTGCACCTCGGTCGAAACGCCAATTTGAACTTTGCGGGATGTGACCACAGGAAGAGTTGCAAACTGAGTGGCACTTGTATCCACTGACATTTTTGTCCTTTCTCCGGAACATCTCAAGTCAGCTATTAGCCAGTCTCCAGGCCCATTCCCGTCAAGTGCGTTGCACCCCTCGCAGTTGATTCCCTCATGGCCACCCCTTCAAGAAGGCTGGACAAAGAGAAATTTCTTGCGGCCCTGTACAGTTGCGACTGCATCGGTAAAGCTGCAGCATGCAAAGCGGTGAAGCCAAAAAAAATACCGACTTGCGTGAGGTAAAAAGTAGCGTCTCTCGGTCTTGATCCGAGGACATTTGGGTGCCACTTTCAAGTTAATACTTGAATTGTATGAGCCCAACACTCTACCGACTGAGTTAAGACGCTTACGAAGGAGCTTGCCAGTCTAATTAATATGTATGACTAGCTTGGTCCAGCACACGCCAAGAAAAAATATTAGCGTCTCTCGGTCTTGATCCGAGGACATTTGGGTAGCTACTCCAAGGATATCTTGCAGCATATATGAGCCCAACACTCTACCGACTGAGTTAAGACGCTGTAGATATAATAGAACCAAACGGAAGACCCATATCACCGCCGTTTATGATGACTGTAATTTACGTTTTACAAAGTTCTTCCATTTGTGGTGATCACTGAGAGATCTAAATCTTTCAAAGGAACCACCAGTACAGTCAAATACCGGAGCGCTGAAAAATCCGGCCTACATGGTATTCCGGGGAATTATGTAGCGGTACCCTTTAGTAACTTGCCCAGTGTTTCAGTGCTGCACTCCTGAAGCATCATCATTCATATGCCACCGAACTGGCAGTGAACATGTGTGATGTGAAAGAAGAGTGTTTAGTGTGCGGCCCGGCACGGCTTACGCCACCCAAGATAGTGGATGCATTGTGGGCCTTGGCTCCAAGTACTGACTGTCCTTTCATCCGAGCCTCCGCCCAAATTCAATTTCTATTGCTATCGCTTTCTCGTGTCACCGTCTTATGTAGTCTACAGCTAGTGCGCTTAATCGTTCTCAACTCTTTTGGCCTACGCTGCACGGCAGTTGTTACGTGAAATGGATGCATCGCATCTTTCGCTATCACTTCGAGCGTCTGATTGTGAAGTTGATACAAGGGTATGTCCCGCCGAGCGGATCCTACCGGGACCATGCCTATAGTGCCACGCACGGTGCCTTGTCAACGGTCATGTTCCCCGCTAGCAGTTCCAGCCGTGTTCTTATTCGGAAAGGACACTCTGTGTGTGCAGCGCCGGCGTCTGATCGTGTGCACCTGTAACCCAGTACCTTCGCTACAAAAGTGATTGTCAAGCTTCACTCTGTTGATGCCGAACATTCGCTAGCGGTAAGATACATTCTGCCTGCTTCAGCGCGCCGTTTGCAGACCGACGACTGACCTATCCTTTGTGCTGTGTGCAAGGGAAATTACCTCTTTTAATGCCCGCATTCTGGGCGCCTGGCACACATCAGACGGTTCGAACGAACAAGTCGAAAAGCATCAACTCGCCTTGCTCAGTTCTGTCCTTATCCAGAATGCACGTTCTAGCCTCTTCGTTTCCAAGACGCAATATGTATTGCAGGCTCACCAGAATGCAGGAGCAAAGGAAGAACGAACGACATCACTGACGCCGAGTCCATGGGTGAGTGACTGCAATTCGTACAGACCGGAACCAAAATTGTACGGGTCCTGCTGACGTCAATGTCGGACGTCAGCGATCTCGCCGCCGTGTCGCGTCGAGTGACGGCTTAGTAAGGCTCCAAGACAGCAGATGCAGAGGGTTGGAAAAGTCAGCCTGTTGTCATCGCACTGACGGACCGAACACGTGGCCGCAACGACTGCTCGGTAGCTCCGCAGCTTGGAGAATGAGCGCATGCCGCATACGCCCGGAGTGGGATCACGGCAAGACCACCTGCTCATAGTGGCTTGGTGCCCCAGCAAGACCAGGCAGGTCCGCTTCCTTCGCGTACAGCATGCATTTGCATGTGCATGCACCCCACATGACCTCACGAGCGCCGCGACTGGGAAGAGGCCATATGCATGCAAACGCATGTCTTGCGCAGAGGAAGCAAGTCCACGGTAAGCACGCTGCCTTGCGCAGCAGCATGACCACCACCACTACTACTACCATGACTACGACAACACCAGGTACCTTCACCATGCTACTAGAAACCATCATGTGGGTGCATAAGGCACGCTAAGATCGTCCATGCCGTTTGCTGCGGTGGGCCACACACCGCTAGGGACGCGGACCGGGCCGCCGGCAAGGGCTGCCATGCTCGCCACCACTGTAGGAGCAGGCAATCAGCATTGTCTCCCGTCGCTGACAGCTGCGAACACTGGCGGCAAATACGCTGACCAGATCTTCGACAGCTATGTCTGCCTGTTGCTGGAACAAGGCCGCGGTGAGAACGCTGCCTTGCACCCTCAGTGATCACTTCCGCCTGCATTGAATCGGACACACCTCTTTTTCCTCGGCCTCGCCAGTGCTCTGGGTGTCTGCTCCAAGGGGCAACATAATGCGTGTGTGAGGCGACGCTCCCGCCTTGGCCTCATCACCCGCGCATCTGCATGCGCACCAGGGCCGCTCCAGCTCGTCCGACGGCAAAAGAGTGTCGCTGTTGCAGGAGTCCCCCTGCATATACCACGCGGGTCAACTGGGCCAAGCCTTGAGCCATGCGGCGGTCCGTCTGCACTCTGCTTGCACGCTAGGGTCATCCCCGTGCCAGAGCTCGATGATAGAGGTATCTGTCTGCTTTGGCTGCCGGGCTACATGCAAAGGCCAAAGCACCAGCGGCGTTGCTGCTGCACTGATGGATTCAACTGTATCAAGACCAAGGGAACCCTAAGTTCTCCTGCATCCTGGTACCTTTGACTTGACCCCACCAAGTCTGCCGCTCCAAGCTGGAAAGCTCGGCGCGGTCAGCAACGCCCGCAGCGCAGGCGCAGCGCCATCATTTATACACATAGCGCTTGCCTACTTCCACCCTCGCGTGTTCATCGTCCATGATATCCTGTGTGCGCCAAGAGCAGACATGAGGCTGGCGAGTTGCCTTTGAACACAAATGATTCGTCTTGAGCGTCCAATCTCGTGCTTGGCAGCCCGAGTGAAAAAGAAATAAATACACCTGCGCCACCTACAGAGGATGACGGTGAAGATCAGTCGACGGCCATCAGATGATAGCGTGCAAGAGCAGGCGCCGGAATACTTGAGCAGCTTCGGAAGGATTGTTCAACTTGAAGCTTCGGATTGCAAGCTGCAGTCACTTTCTATGTATATAGCAAAAGCGGTGCATTACAGGTGCGCCAGATCGAACGACGATGCGCGGTAGCGCTTACGGCATGTCTTCGCCAAAGCCCAAACCATTTGCGGCGTCGCGTGCCACCATGGGAGCAGTCTCGGTAGGATCCGCTCGGCCAAATGTAGGCCCCGTCTAAGAAAAAAGCGAACAAACCGTGGGTCAGTACGACCCTCGGGAACAAAGTGTGTTGGTGAAAATCTCAGTTGGTGCTGTTGAAGGCGGACACATTTGTCAGCTGACAGCGTCGGGGATCGGTTTGCGTAAGACTCACGTGCATGAGAGCTAGGATCATCGCCCTGCGCGACTGCGCAAGGCTCACCATGCTCGAAAATGTCGGGAATCGAAATCATCATCAATGTGAGACGCAGTCGCAGCACTTACGTTCTCGAAAAGCTGCCTGCATCTGTCGACGGACACTTTGGTCAGCAGGCGAACACAGGAAGGGACATGTGTGAAAGAGATCATAGAGAAGATTGACAACGTCACGGGTCTGGAACAACGCGCGCCGTGGCAGCCGTTGGGTACTGCGTGGTGCAGCTCTTGGAGGTCGAGCCTCAGGAAGCAAACCAGCCTGCAAACGGCCCACATGTGCCTTTCCTCCCGCCGCCTCACAAGAGGTATCGTAGAATAGTCGGCCACATGTTAGCCGGCGCGGCAGAGGTGCTTGCAAGAGCGCAGCGCGCAGCACCCTTGGACGCACCGCGGTGCGGGGAACAGCGTGCGCTGCCCCTCGCAGGCGAAGCACAGACATCAGGGAATGGATGATAACTTTTGTAATCACCTCGTGTGGATTGTATGGATTAACACGTACCGGCCATAGGCTTGAACACACAAGTCCTGTAACGTAAGCCGTGCGCGTCAGCAAGAGTTCGGATTGAGATTTCTTCGAGGTAGAGCGTCATATAAAGGTAAGCTTGGTAGTTGTTGTCCTCAGCAGGGAAATCCCCGATCGGAAGCAGAACTGTATAATAATTGTGTAGAATCATCCAGAGGGACTCGGATCGGAGCTCACCTTTCGCTTTATGCAGCCTCCGCATATGCGGGGTCGACGAGGGGTGAGCGTCTCAGGTCCCACACGTCCTCGCTGCTTGACTGCAGGCGCTTGGCCGCGCTTTGCTCTGCGCGGCGCTCGATCCACACCTGCCGCCGCTCTTCGTTCGACATGCCTTTAAGGGTAAGGCAGAACTTGAAGTCGTCCAGCTTGTCCTTGCAGTCTTGAAAAGTGCCATAGCGGTAGAGCGCTCGAGCTTGAGGGCCGAGGGCTGTTGTGCAGAGCAGAAAACTGTCAGTCTGGGAACGTTGTAGATTAAACGGCGCCTTAGCTCACCAAAGCAGGTCGCCCACTTGTCGAAGAGGTTCATGCAAGACGGCATGTTGGCGAGGGGAAGCGCGGCTGCCTGCAAGATGCGCTCGTCCTGCACCGCCTCATTATATTTGCTGTTGTATTCCATGGCTGTCCAGCCTCTGCGGAGTCTGCCAGCGCTCACCGATAACTGCTCACATTCCTGATAAGCACCGCGGCAGATAGCGCTTGCGGTGGAAGGAAGAAGAAGAAGGAGTAGTGAAGGAGGAAGAGAAAGAAAAGAGGCACGAAAAGCAAAGAGCAAATTTAAGTCAAAACTTACAAGGTGCAAATTGCCGAGCCGCGAAGTATATGGTTAGGGTTGTTATGTTCTTGTAAATCGCGTCTCACTTCCCCAGCAAAGCCGACTCCATAGGGTGCTCCCCTTCAACCTCGGACTGCCTGCCACACTTATTCTCATGATAGACTTCATCTGGCAATGTCCACCTAGTTTGCACAACCCAGTCACAAGCTAGGCAAGCTCCGTCAGCACTATGGCTGTCGCAACAACTGTCCTGGGGTATGCCGGGCTCGGCTTCCTCACGCGCTGCTATGCGCTCGGCATCCAGAAGCGAAATGTCCTGGAGAGTGAGTGACCTCCCGCGCCGAATTGCTGACCCGGAGCCAGTGCGCGCAACGGTTGGATCCAGCTCGCTGATTACCATCGCTGACACTGGCGGCCTTCTTGGCAGACCTCGGCGGACATGCGATGCTTATGACCGTCTTTGGCGCCGCTGGATACTACTTGCACGGCGTTGAAGGGCGGCAAGCCGAGCTGATTCAGCAAAAGAAGGAGCAGATCCTCAAGAACCGGCAGCGCATGGCCGGCGAGGCACCTCAAGACGATGCATGAGTCGGCTGAGCAGCCCTTCTGCACGCAGCAGGCACCCCGCTCCATCTTGCGCTCCACAAGCCAAGGCCTCACCGGCGCGCCGCATAATCGCAGCGGCGAACCACGAGAAGGATGAGATAGGACCTCGCATGCAGGACGGCACTCGGAGCGCGAGTATGCAGACACCGGCCGTCGTAGATGCGCTCCAAGAAAGGCGCGGTACAGAGGACACTCGATTGTAGCATCGATATGTGAAAAAGTCACTGGCCGAGTCATGATTGTTGGATGGGTGTGACTACTTTTTCTATACTCTTACGATTGCTGCCTGTCAAGTTCACTGATGCTTACGTTGGCAGCACGGCAGCGGCGCGTATCAAAATCCCAGCTCCTCCCTCCTGAGCAGCGTACCGTTGGCCCGCCGCTGCTGGCGCCACGTGGGCAGCAAGCGCCATCCCTCGGGGCCCCTGGGCGCTCCGCCGCCCTTGCCGTCGCTCGCCTGCGTGAATGTAGCGTCCCACTCTGGCAGCGTGACATCCTCCGGCGGGACAAAGTGGCGCAGGAGACCGTCTGTGGTGGCAGGAAAAGAGAGGCAGAGATAGGAAGAAGCGTTAGGCTTGGTGTCTTCTGCACGCAAGCACGTCTGTGCGCTCACTTGTATACGCCGTGTCGCTCGGCGTGCCCATGTCGTGCAGCATGAGCGTGTCTGGTGGTGCCTCGGCCCCCCCGGGCGGCAGCGGAGATACCCAGCGCGCCGGGTCATTCGGTGGGAAGCGCGGGTCGAGCTTGGTGAGCGGTGGTGCACGGCCGGCCCAATGCTGCGCGAGGTAGCGCGCTTGGACTTGTGCAAACGGGAAGGGGACGATGCGTACAGGCGCGCCGAGGACGGCGAGCGAGCCGTCGAAGCGATAGCAAAGCTGCCAGTCGTCCAAGTTCGCCAGGGCCGGCGCCGTCGGCCATTGCCGCCGGAAGGGTGCATGCACCCGCGCGCGCAGCGCGGCTGCGTCTGCCGCTGTGAGTAGCTCGCGAGGCGGTGGCATCGGGACGAGCGGATGCGAGCAGAACGGCGGCTTGCTCTGGTCGAGGAATGGAAAGTCGCTGTGCAGGGAGGAAGGGCGTCAGCGCACTGCCATCGCAGCTCCCAACGACGCACTGCCGAGGCTTACTAGGCAAAGCCGGTTGCAAAGATGATCACATCGATCTGGTCAAGGACGCTTCCATCGACAAGGTAGATGCGTGCCGCGTCGATGCGCGCAATGCGCGGGACGACGCGGATGAGCCGGCTCCACGCGGGGCTCGCCGCATCGCGCGGGTCATAGTCGAGCGGCGGTGGTGCGTCAATGTCGATCACGCTCTGTGTCACACTCCCACCGTGCGCGAGCGTCCCCGCGCCGTTGCGCCATGCTTCCGTCGCTGCACGCATGTGCGCGGCGCCGTCGGCGCCGGCGTATGGAGGCTCAGCGGCTGTCGGCGCGGGGAGGACGCGCGCCGCGTTGCCGACAAGCTCGCGGCAGATGTCCATGCCGGACGACATGTTACCAAGCACGAGGACGTTCTATGGCGGGTAAATGAGGGCAGGAGTGAGCGGAGCGGCGGGAGAAAACAAAAAGCAAAAAATAACAAAGGGTCGCTCTGACCTTGCCCTTGTAGTCGTACGGCGTGCGGTACCAGGCGCTGTGCAGGACCTGACCAGTCCAGTTCCACAGGCCCGGGATGTACGGTATTGAAGGCGTATTGCAGCGGCCTGATGCGAGCTGGTGCAGCGTGGGGAGTTACTCGGTCAATGGCCTGGCACTTCTGCCGCGCTTGCTGAAAGGCGCGCTGGCGACGCACCACGATGTGATCAAACTCTTCGCGCCTGCGCTCGGGCGCTGGGTGCTCGCCGCTTGGATGACACTCAGCCGGCGCCTCACTCTCAACCACCCAGCGCGATGGGGACGAGGGCGCGTCGTCCTCCGCAGGCAGCCGGTAGACCTGCGCGACGCGCGTGTTCAGCCGGACGTCGACGCGGCTAGTGCCGAGGACGCGCTGCGCAAACTCCTCGAGGTAGGACTGCACGACGGCACGCGGCGGGAAGAGTGGCGTTCCCTCTGGAAACGGCGCGTCGCGGTACGCCATCAGGTCCTGCGGCATAGAGTCCCTTCCCGCCCCCCCAAAAGATGGGTGATGCACAAGTAGCGAAGCGGAAGGGATGGGAAGGGATGGGAAGGGCGCCCGTGAGCCCATGACTGACGGAGACGAGCGCCGGCACTAGACATACCGACGGAATGTTGGTTCGCAAGCCTTCGTACATGGGCCCCGGCGATCGGTGCTTGAGCTCGTATCCCCCTACTTCTTCATCGTCGTTTCCATATGCATGAGCTGGCGCCCAGGTGACGGCGGGCGTCCCGTGCGGGTCAAAGACGAGGCGGCAGGCGCCTGGATGGGGGTCGTACAGCCAGATTCCTCCGACGCGTGGGCGGCGCTCATAGAGCGTTACGGCGTACTGAATGCGCGGGCCCGCCTCAGCGTGTGCAGATGAGACGGCGCAGAACTCGTTCGCGGCGGCGAGGCCAGCGCTGCCTGCGCCGATAATGGCGACACGCTTCGCCTCTGTCTTTTTGTCTGCAGCGGGCATGCTGCTGGCTGGCAACGGTGCGAGGGCGGGACAAGGAACGAGCTGTTTCTGCCCCGTCCTTGTTGCCTTCGCTGCGCGAACATGCCTGGCCTCTTCCATGGCAAAGATGTTGGTGAAGCATGTGGATGAGTTAGACCTTCTAAAGTTGCTTACGTCAGCACACAAGGCTGGGTTTCCATGCCCCTCTTTCGACCCGTGTCAGTGTATATTTAATTTGTATGCATATTATATGTCAGTGTGTGTGAACTGCAGATTGCTTTAGGGTTAGGGGTTTGGCTTGACATGACACTGGTGCCGTGCAGTGCTGTTCTGGACTGTAAACTGTGTTATGCAATCCATAGTAACGTGGCGATGAGCACCCCAAGTTCTTTTCTTCAGCCCAGCCCAGGTGGCAGCGGTTCGCACCACAGTTCAGTTGCGGCAGCTGCTTCATCGGCACCCTCAGCGTCTAACAGAGAGCTTCGTCGTAGGGAGCGCGCACACACCAGCACATATGCGGGCATACATACAGCCAGACAGCCGTACAGAAGCTCACAGCTTGTACCCAGGGCCAGTCGCCGCCGAAAGCGCAATGACGCTCCCGCAGCTCATGCACCAGATGCACGTCCCCGCCCAGCTCCCCACCTACGACCAGAAGCAGTGGGGGCGCGGGCGGCGGCGACTTCAAGGCAGCGACGATGAAGACGGCGATGGCGATGGCCAGCAGGCCGTGCATCTTTGCCCATCCTCGCCCAGCTCAAGCTCGACCTTCCATTTGCAGCACCCATCCGCAAAGGCACCGCCGCGCCGCAACGGCGGGCATCGCAGCAGCAAGGGAAAGGCTGCCGCCTGGCTCTCCGCGGGATGTTTCTGCCTGGCGGCGCTCGTGTGCTGCGCCGCCGTGCCCGGCGCGCTGGCGTCCGAGGGGGACCGCTCCCTCGAGTACATCTCGTGCGTCAAGTCACGCTTCAACGACGTCTGTGGCCCGGACGGCGTCGACGACGGCTTCACCGGCCGCCCCGAGCCTGAGATACACCCGGACTCGACATGGCTGCCATGGATCCTGCGCGTTACGCGCTGGGACTGTCTCGACGACACCAAGTACCACTGCACGCACAAGGTCACCAACGACGCCGCGCGCCACGTCCAGCTGCTCCGCCAGCAGGTCCACGATAGCGTTCGCCTCGCCTCGGGCGCCCAGACTGTTCCGTCAGCCGTGCTGCGAAAGCGTGAAAAGGAACTCTTCGATGCCGAGCTGGCGAAGCTGCCGCCCGTACAGAAGCAGATGGTCCAATTCTACGGCAAGTGGGTCTTTGTCCGCCTCTGTGGTGCCCAGGAGCCGCTCTCCGCCCTGGCCAGTCTGCTCAACCTTTGGGTACACGCCGCGGCACTCCTCAAGATCCGTCGCCAGATCCCTGATGTCTTTCCGCTCAAGCTCGTCTACATCTCTCACGCGCTCATCAGCATTAATGCATGGACCTGGAGCGCTGTTTTCCACACGCGCGACAAGCCCTTGACCGAGAAGATGGACTACTTTTCCGCCGCCAGCGTCCTCCTCTCCGCCCTTTTCTTCACCGCCTGCCGCCTCTTCCGCCTCGCGCCGTGCACCCGTCCGTTTGTCACACTGCTCCGCGCTATGGCTGCCGCGTTCACACTTCACGTGCTCTACCTCTCCTTTGCCCACTTCGACTACGGCTACAACATGACCGCCAATGTGCTCGTCGGCCTCGCCCACGTCACCCTCTGGGCCGTCTTCAGCGTCCGCCCCGCCGTCTTTAGTGGCATCGACCCGCGCGGCGACCGCTTCAGCTCGGCGCGTTCCGCCATGCGCGCCAGCAAGCCGCGCAGCGCTATCGTCTCCACCGCCGCTGCCAACGCGTCCAGCAGTGCCATGTCAATGCACCACCACCACGTTACTGCTACCACCACCTCCAGCAGCAGCTCGCATCCGGGCTCGGATGCGCACTCGCACTCGCATTCACCGCCCGCGCCTGTGTCCTCCTCTCTGGCGGCGCACCGCCTCGCGACGCCCGAGTCGCGGCGCATGCTGCAGATGCTTCTGCTCGGCACGGTCGCTGCGACGCTGCTTGAGCTGCTTGACTTTCCGCCGCTGTGGCGCTTTGTCGACGCGCACGCTCTCTGGCACCTTGCCACCGTGCCCCTGACGTACGCCTGGTACGACTGGCTCATCAACGATGCGCGCGCGTGTGTCGGCAGCGGCTGGTGGATCGGCGACGGTGCGCTCGCCTTCGACATCAGCCGCGCCGCCGCGAGCAGGGCCAGCAGCGTCGCGCGCGCGCTCCTCCCACCCGCCGCGAGCGCAGGCGTCGAGAAAGTTGTCACGCGCGTCGAGCCGCTGCTGGACAAGCTGCGCGTGCTCCTTGCCACGATCCTCCGCGGCCGTGCCGACGCGCAGTACTTTGAGCGCATCGACATTGGCGTGGTGTCCAGTAAGTTCAGCGAACTCGCCGAGCGCGCCGGTTTCGCCAGCGCGAGTCGCGCCGGCATAAGAGGGGAGGCAGATGCATCAGCGGAAGGAGGCGCTTGCGCCGGTGCCGGCGCAGCGGGGTTACCAGCAGCTTGCGCAGGCTCGTGCCCCGGCAGCATCGGCAGCTACAGCCATCGAAACACGCTCAGTCAGACCAGCACAGGCAGCCATGCGTCTCTGCGGGCGATACCACTGACCAGCGTCGGGCAGGAAAAGGTAAGAGTGCAGACTGTATAGGGTCGCTGCACGGCTTGGGCTCGGAGAAGGGGGTTAGGGGGAGCAGCCAGCGACACTTGGCGGAGCAAGTAGTTTGTAGCCATGGCTGCTCTCGCTGGAAGCAAGCGCGGCATAGAAGCCGCATCACACCACATGTTGAACAGACGATGGACGAAACATTCACACGCGGAAACCTTTTGCAATTCACAACGCGGAGCTGGACTGCTTGCTTTTTTCTTTTCCTTCTTCTTGGAATCGATGCTTTCAAATACGAACTGGCCGACGACAGGTAACACGCTGTGGGCCACGTTGACCGCGCAAACATCCAGCTACCGCGCGCCTCGTTTGGCAGCCGGCTTGCGAATCCTCAAAGCGAGATATGGGACCCTTCGATTCATACCGTTATTCGCAGCACATTATAGAAATACATCTGATAAAAGACCAAAATCAGGGCCATGCGCAACCAAGAAGCAGCAAAGCCAAGAGTAAGAGAGGTGCCACGCGATTGGCTCAAAGGGATATTTTTGCGTCCACGGCGACCCACAAGATGAACCTGAACATGATCGTCGAAGTACCGCTGTATCTGAGGTACTCGATGCAATCGCTTTCGGGCACGGCACGCTGCCAAGCTTGGAGGAGCAAGCTTAGAAGCCTACTCTGACAGGTTACCGCCTCTCCTCCTGCCGGAGCACGGAAGGACACGCCTCGCAAAGCCCTGCATTGGAAACATGCAAGCTCAACCTCAGGCGTGTGGACAACAGACGAGGCGTAAGGTGGCTCACTGACTTGACCAGCAGCTGGAAAGCAGAAGTCTCATAGTTGACCCTTTGTGCCCACTTTCTGGAAGTGCGGGCAGTTTTCGCATAGAGTAGCCCTGCATCGCCATCCAGACTCCGTTGAGGAACGCAGCGATGGTCAGTCTGGCCACAAAAGACCGGCACTGTCGCCACGATCAGCAGAGACTGCATCTCTCTGCGGTGGCGACGCCGAGGTAGACATGGGCGAGCCACTTAAAAAGTACCTGCGGCGGAGTGGAGGCCGATGCTCCAGTATGCAATGACGGCAAAGACGCAGGTGCATATGAGGAGAAAGTGAAGCGTGAGGATCATCTGCGCGACGGTGACTGCACCTGGACTGTAGAGATTATTCTTGCGCTTGCGCACGTAGACAGACCACTCCTCTAGAAAGGCAAGAATGCCCGCAACGCTCTGAGAAGAAATCCGTCCAAAGCCAGCTCGGACATGGTCATCACGCCGAAGCCGGGCACCTACCATGGAGCTCAGGAAAGCCACCGCAAAAATAGACATATAAGCGGTCGTTGTTGCATGAACCCGTGAGGCGATGAGAAAGAGATGCGGCAGGATTTCAGCGTGCACTCTGTCTCCCTCACCATACGGTTGCCTGTCTGGGGCAAGTTGATCCAACCAACGCGAGCATCGCACCCCTATCACAGCACATCCCAAACGGTACACCGTATGTCAGGATATTCCGATTGTAATTGATCAAGTTGCGTTGGGTCAGGAACGTGACTTGCGCAAGGACTTTGCTAGGAGAGTGCATAACCCTCGTCAAAGAACCATCAAGAGAGTGTTCACTATGAGCGGGAACGGTCAGCTTAAAGTGACTCTGCATGCCTCTGCCATGCCAGAGCAAAAGAATTCTGGGTGCCCCTTTTGATGACTCGGTCGGCCGCAGCAATGTGCTCGCAGTCCGCTCCGGACTGGCCGATATCGGCCTTGATGATCCTCATCATGTGATTCGCCGGATAGGTGTGAGATGGGCAGAGATGGTCCAAGTCACTAAAATACGGCGCCACTTCGCTTGGCTTGCCGTAGAACATGATCTTCCCGCTTGCGAGTAGGAGTGTCGAGTCAAAGAGCGAAAATGTATGCCACGCGGGTGAGTACATGGTCACAATAACGATAATGCCTTTCTGCTGAGCGACGCGCTTGATCGCCGGCATGGCCTCGAATCCTGAAGCTGAATTCAACCCCGAGATGGGCTCATCGAGGAAAAGCCGCTGAGGACACGCGACAAAGCCATTTGCGACGGTGGGACAGCGCTTCTGACCACTCGAAATTCCACGAGAGTTAGGCATGCCGATGCGATTGCCGGCGACGCCTAAAATACCTGGATTCGCAACGGTCTCATTCGTGAGCTGGAAAGCCTGCGCTAATGCCAGAGTTGAAGAGCGAGAGTCGTACAGTCTCTTTGAAGGCGAGCACGTCCAGTAGAGCATCTTCTTGCGCGATATGCGAAGAGGGCTGTGGAATGTCAGAAGCCTCAACTTCGTCTGAGCTATTGATGGACGATGTGCCGCCCAACATGGCCTTACGCCCCGCGAGTAGATCTGCAAAGTTCCATGGTAAAAGAACCGTTCTCGACTGGCTTGGATTTTGGAATTTGAGTCTCGAATTGATGGTCGTTCGTGGCAAGAACTTTGTCGATAAATCAGGAGTCAAATGCAGCATAGGCTTGTCAAAAGGGGTGTTGTATCGTCGTCCAGATCAATATGTTGACGAGGTCAAGGTTAAGGAGGCAACGGTGACCAAAGTCTCTGCAATGGTGCATGCGCTGCTCCGCCGGGGGCCTCCGGATAAAATAAGCCGGCAGTTCTAGGATAGAAACGACGAAGTCACCAAAATGCCAGTGAGGGTTTGAGCTGCATGCTATTTAATCTATGTCCACTGGCTTGCAAGTCTCCATTCTCGATGCAACAGGCCAGCAAGCCGCCTCGATGGACCATTTGCTCCGTCGAGGAGAACTAGGTAGGCACACGCGGTTGATATGTATGGCGTAAATATGGCCTAGGGGATGCTTTACGCGTATCAAGCTCACTGTTGCTACTCCCCACCCTCTCATAGCCTAAAGGTGTTGGTCCAAGCAAAGCTTAACGCCCCATGTTTATGGCCTCTCAGCGCTGTAACTGATCAAATATGGCATCCACGCCAAAGTGAGAAACGAGCCGAAGCTAAATGGAATGCCGTTCCTGTCGCGAAGGCAAGCATAAATGCGCTGATACGCCTCCACCTACGGTCCTGTTTAGCCGACACCCACCGCAAGGAGGGGATGCTCTGGAAGGTTGCCTACGCCTGATGTAGGGGGCGGATTTGGTCAGAGAGGCACTTTGTAGCAGGTGCAAGACTGGTAGTCACACATGAACTTGGGTACCGAAGGCAAAACGTGCAAGGCCTAGAAAGAGATCTCGTTCAGCCGACGATCGAGCTTTTGGGGGGAACACGACCAGGAAGCGCAAGCAGTCGATGCGCAGCACATGCTGATTCGCGCTGACACTTGAGCATCAATCATCAATCAACCAGCTGCTCACTCCGGATGATTTCAGAACTTCAACATGTCGGAATTTTTGCCCGATCTCGTCACACCCATTGCTAGTGCTGCAGCTGTCCCTTCCCCCCTATTTGCAAATCGAGCTGGAAATGTCGGTCGACACACCGTCCTGAGGGCTAGCCAGTCGGCCGACTCAATCAAGGATATGCTCCGAAACGACAAGCTGCGGCAGACATTTGCGACGCACGATGCGCTGCCCGCCAGCCACTCGCCCGTTCGCAAGCAGCAGCAGCGTGGGGCTACACCGTTGCCGCGACTGCCATGTAGACCGAACTGGGTGACCAAGCCGCTGCCGCTGCCACGGGTTTTGGAGCGGCGGCAAGCGCTACAAGCACCAGCTTTTCCGCGCCACAATTCCACACTGACGGCGTGATCCGGCGCCACTGTGTGGTCATGAGTAACCTGAGGACGGCGCGGTATGGGCTCGAAGCGATCGCACCGCTGTCCCTTCACGGTCAAGATGGCCGGGGAGATGGACGCGTACCGCAAGCTGGTCGAGAGCACTGGGCCTGTCGGCTTACTGTATCATACATGGTAGATGGTATACGTGCCGTCTTCCGCTTTACTCCTCTTCCATCTCGACTCGTTCGTTCCTATGTGGCAGGTATCTGACAGGACCCACGCGCACGGCAGCCTGCTGCCAGAGGGCGGTGTCGAAGAGCGACGACAACCAGTCGCGGTCAGCAGCAGCAAGCGGAGCACGCCGCTGCGATCTGGAGACGTGCCAACCCTTCGTGGATGGCCGAATCGTGGTCGGCTGCCGGGGCGCGTGAGCCGGTGCAAGCGGAGATGATGCCGCAGAGGATAGCGCCGGTGCCTAGGCGGGCGCCGCTGTGGGCACCTTCCGCGCAGGCAGAAGTAGCGGCGGCGGCATCGCCGCCTGCTTCTCCGACAGCGCGCAGCGCCCTTTCGAGGCGCGCTAGACCCTCCTCGAGCGCGGGGCGCTCGAGCGAGAAGGTGATGCGGAAGGTGCCCGTCTTGGGGTGGTGATAGTTGAATCCAGGGGTCAATGCGACGCCGTGGTCGAGGAACTGGGGAGCATGTCGCAGCGCGAGAAGGGGTCAGCAAGGGGAAAAAGAAGATAGCGCGCGCTCGCACGCTCGCTCACCTTGGCCCAGAGCGCCGTCTCGCTCTCCTCACAGTTGAGCTTTGTCCCGTCGAGCGTCGTAGGAAGGAAGGGTGCAAGGTCGACAAGCATAAAGTGCCCGGCGTTGCTGGGCGTGTACGCGATGCCCATGCGCATGCACCACGCCTTGCATGTCTCGTACGCGTCGGACAGACGCTGCCGGTTCGTCTCGATGAACCACGGCAGGAAGGCGTCGTCGTGCAGCAGTGCGCTCCACAGTGCGTCCGCCGCGGAGCTGACCATGGCAAGCTTGGCGGTCGCCTTCATGGCGCGGATCAGGGAGCTGTTCAGGCGCGCCGTGCATCGGGAGGGAGGGAGGAAAGCGGGTGAGCAAGGTGCAAATTGCAGACGGAGGCTGCGTCGCTCACTCGTTATGCTGGCACACGAGCGTGCCTACACGTAGGCCGTTGCTCGTAAAGTCCTTCGACGCGCTGCTAACGATGACGATGCGCGCCGGGTCGACGCCGGCGTCGTTCTTCCAATCGATGGACAACGCAGAGATAAAGGGCGCAGGCGCAGAGTTGTCGCTCGTCGGGAAGACGGACAGCGCGTAGATCTCATCGACGACGAGGAACAGGTTGTTCTTTTCGCAGAAGCGTCCCTGCATTGCGCCAGAATGGGGAGGGGAACATGTCGTTCGACGTTAGAGCAGCCAACGCAAAGAATAGAAGGGAGAGAGACCTGCGGGTGCGGGTGGGAAGGACGCAAGACGCACATACTCGAGCATGGCCTCACGGTCGTAGCAGCGTCCGACCGGGTTGCACGGTTGGTTGAGCAGGACGGCGCGTACGCGCGTGCCATTGCGCGCGGCGGCATCGAGCGCGGACTGGAAGCCTCTCAGCGCGGTGGGGCCCTCGAAGGAGCCGCGCTCGGCGCCATCGCCCATGTCCGAGTAGACGGGCAGGCAGCGGACGTTGGCACGCGTGGCGAGGTCCGCGTCGAAGCCGTTGTAGTACGGTGCAGCGGCGAGGAAGGCGTCGCCAGCATCGGCGAGGTGCTCGGCGAGCTGGTCAAGCAGGCTGCCGCAGCCGGGTGCGGTGATAATGTGTTCCGGGCGCACCGGCTCATGCGGGCTCCAATAGTCCGAATTGTACAGCTTGCAGATCGCCGCGAAAAGCCGTGTTGAGCCGAACAGCGAGCTCCCGCTGCGCGACGGTGTTTGTTTTTTTGCGTAAGCGCACGCGGACCAAAACAAACAAAGCCCAAGGTGAATGAAGAAAATTTCTGCGCTCACTAGGTCAGATCCTCGGGAACGAGCTGGAGGTGGGAGTTGAAGTACCGTAGAAGGTCGTCGGACATGAGTGAGTTGTTGGCGATGCCCATGTTGACGAAACGGCCTTTGCGCGTCACCGGGTTGTACGGGTTCTGCAGCAGGTCTTCGAAGATCGACCCTGCGAGCAGTAGCAGGTGCGTCATAGGGAGAGAAGAGGGTGGTGTGCTACCCGTCAGCAACTCTCTCTGTCTACCGGCCGTCTCGACTATAGACATGGACACGCACAGAACGGAGTTACGGTAGCAGCATGGACTGCGCCGCGCGTGGACAACGTCGGAGGCATGGTTTCTTTTTCCTGTTTCCTTTTCCCGTTCCCTTTGCTGGAGCCGAATGCGAGCTGTAGAAGAATCCCTGATGCGACTCTTCCGCGATGATCAAGAGGTGATGATGGGGTTGCGATGCAGGTCAGCTGCAGGAGGAGACTGAGAACAGCAGAGATGCGCTATACGGG
>NW_013546916.1:0-64848 GCF_000711695.1 Tilletiaria anomala UBC 951 | reverse complement strand
TCCCGTTCTTGTTGCCGTCCTCCCTCCCGTTCTTGTTGCCGTCCTCCTTCCCGTTCTTGTTGCCGTCCTCCCTCCCGTCCTTGTTGCCGTCCTCCCTCCCGTCCTTGTTGCCGTACTCCCTCCTGTACTTTTTTCCGTCCTCCTTCCCGTCCTTATTTCCGACCTTGTTGCCGTACTCCCTCCCGTCCTTGTTGCAGTACTCCTTGCCGTCCCTCTTGCCATACTCCTCTTCGTTCTTGCAATACCCATTCTTGTTGTCGTAACCAGGTAGAGGAGCAGGAGAACGCTTCCAGTTGGTGTGACCGGCGCCGTGGAAGGCGGAATCGCGAGCAAGCAAGTCCTGCTGTTTCACGTCTGGCGGAGCAAGATGATGGCAGAGAAGAGAAATTGGTCAGCTGTTGGCGGCGGTGAAGCTTCATGCCACACTGCCATATTGCATTCACCGGCGAGAGCATGGCTAGGAGTACTACGAACAGGAGAGACGCCATTGAGGAGGACCGTGCTGGCCGAGAACAGAACTGCAAAGTTGCCGGTGAGCTTCATGATGAAGTACTGGTCTTCGGTATAGGGCTGGTGTGGGATATTTGGAGAGGCAAGTATTGCTGCTGTCTTGTAGCTGGTTGCTGGCTAGTGCTTGTAGTGCTTGTGGAGAAAAGACGAGGAGGGGAACGCTCAACCTTCTTCTGGGTCCAATATATATACTGTTCACGTGTCACACGTAGGTGAGGAGGAAAGGCATAGCATCATCCGGTGCACAAGCAGGTCTGCTGTAACCGTGATGTAGATAATCGTCAACAGTGCCATTGACACCGAGCTGTACAGTGGTGAGCGGCATGCAGTTTCCTGGTCCGACTGATTCATCAGCTCTTGGGTAACAAGTCGAGCCAAGTGGGAACAACTTGTTGTGGATGAGTCGATTGGACTCTAACCTGTCACAGCCATATTCACGGGCTCAATGGGGGGAAGTGTTGAGCAACCTGGGCAAACGATGGGCGTATTACAAGGGCAATAGAGGCGTGCCCCGTTCAAGGGACTCGGGATGTTTGTACCACGGCAGGCGCATCAACAAACTTTTGCGACGAAGTCCTGGAGTCGTCAATCGAAGGTCGGTGGTGCATTTGCTGGATTTGCTGGATCACCATTCGACAGTGTTTGTCATCAATTGGCTAGGGCGACGGTGAGCGATCATTAGATATGCAAAGACACAAGCTTGAGGATCTGCTGGCGAACTCTCTGCAGAATGTCGAAGATCAGCTGGTCCGAGCTTGCCTTTGCTTGGAGGTGAACAATTGATGGTCGCCGTTTCCGCGACTTTGCAAGACGCGTCACTGTTGGGGGGAAGGAGGGGGGGCGGGACCAATGGACCTTGAGTGCAGTCAAAGATGTTCCTGCAGGGTTGCAGGGTGCCTCCATTGGCAAAGACAGGAGATAAGCCATTCGAAGGAACTTGGCATCTTGATGCCAATTGTAGGAAAGGTCTATGTGAGGCGGGGTTTGGTCAGGGCAATGTGGTGCAAATAGCTGGGTTGCAATCACGGCTAGCCTATGCGCTGACGGCCCAGCCTCAAGCATGCTTCGTGCGTAATTGACAGCAATTGAACACTAGATTCTGGTGCGGATGTGCTGAAGGGGCTGGTTTAACCGAGATGGCAGTGGAGTCAATTCGTGTCATACCTGCGTGCAATGAATGTGCAGTCGAAAAGCTGCATCAAATTGTGCAAACCTTTATTGGTTGACACTTTCATACGGCATACGGCACTATTCGATTGACAAGCGTAAATCAACGCACGTCGGACAAAAACGGAAGGTCCTACTAGCAACTATCAATGTACAGCGAAAATGTGACAGATGCCAGACGTATGCAATCGTCCAATCTATCCATTTCAAGGTTTCCAAAATGATTCATTGAATTGTGGTACAGTGTCTGTGCTGAGCAGGCTCGCACTCAGGCCTCACCCCTGTATGCCGCATCGTGAATGGCGACTGAGCGGCCAGAAGGGTCAGATGAGCAGCCCCAATCTCCTCGAGGGACCCCTGGCAGGAGAAAATGCAGCGTGAGAAAAAGCCAGTTCAAAACCCCTTGCTTGCAACAAACATCAAAAGGAAACACTCACATCGAACAGACGTTCTAGCCGCACTTTCACTGGGGAAGTAGCTCTCGAAAACCTCCCTGATCCAGTATGCCTCCTTGGTATCAGGCGTGTCGGCGGGGTACCTCTTTGCCCTCTCCGCGAATTTCTGGTCGCTGATGGCTTTCTCCGAGTACTCCTTCATGCCATCGATCCAGCTGTAGCCAACGCCATCGCTGAATTGCTCCTTCTGACGCCAGAGGATGCTGTCCGGCAGGTACGCCTTTGGCTTGCACTTTTCCCCGGTCTTGGGATTGACAACGGGCTCCATCGCATCGACATCGAACGCCTTGCGCAGTATATACTTCTCCATCCTTGGCTTGCCGTCCACATCGTGTTCCTGCAGGCTGCCCTTGCTGAACTGCTTGTCATCCGCACGCGTGAGCAGGGCGACGTCCAGGAACTCCTTGTCGAGGAAGGGAACACGCGCCTCGAGACCCCACGCCATGGTGCTCTTATTGGCGCGCAAGCAGTCGGCCGTGTGTAGGTTCTTGACGCGTCGGACGCACTCCTGGTGGAACGATTTGGCATCCGGCGCAGCATGGAAGTAGAGGTAGCCACCAAAGATCTCGTCCGATCCTTCACCAGACAGAACCATCTTGACGCCCATGGCCTTGATCTTGCGCGAAAGCAAGTACATGGGCGTTGAGGCGCGGACAGTCGTCACGTCGTACGTCTCAAGGTGGTAGATCACGTCCGGTATCGCATCGAGGCCCTCTTGGACTGTGAACGTGTACTCGTGATGGACCGTTCCGAGGTACGCGGCGGCTTGACGAGCAGCCAAGAGATCGGGCGAGCCAGGAAGGCCGATGGAAAAGGAGTGCAAACGGGGCCACGCTGCGAGACTGTCTGCCTCTGCCTCTGCATCCTCGTCAAGGCCGACAGCCATTCGTCCGTCCGCTCCAGCGGGCGCAAGCGCTTTCGTGGGATCAACATCTGTGCGGTTGGCTGCGCTGTTGCCCACAGGCGGTATGTCAGCTCTGGACTGCGCCTGGCTTTTCGCTGCCATCCTCGCCTCGTACGCCCTGTGCTGCTTTTCCGCCAGAACCTCCGTCTCCCTGGCAGCGATGCTAGCAATCAAGCTGCTGTCAAGACCACCTGAGAGCAGCACGCCATATGGCACCTCGGACATGAGACGTTTGCGAACCGCCTTTTCGAGGGCCAAGCGAATCGCTGTGAGATCCGCAGACGTCGTAGGGACGCTGGCGCCATTGTCATCGTCGTTGATCCACTTTGGGTTGTAGTACCGCACGGTCTCTTCACCTTCCGGCCTGGCACTGTCCCAGTAATGCCCAGGTGGGAAGGAGCGGACGCGGTCGCACTCTTCGTGAATGGCCTTGAGCTCAGAGGAAAAGTAGACCGCACCGGGGTACTTGTAGGACCAGCCTTGGTATAGGGTCGTGACGCCGATTGGGTCCCTGGCAGAAATTACGCGATGCGGGCTGACCGATGTGTCAACGAGCAGGAAAGAGAACATGCCGTCGAGCTTGGTGACAAAGTCGGCCGTGCGCCCGTACTCTTCGTAGAGGTGGAGGATGACTTCGCAATCCGAATGCGTCTTGAATTGTGGGCTCTTGTTTTTGAGACTTTTCCGCAGGGTGCGATGGTTATAGATCTCACCATTGACAGCAAGGATGACTTTTCCATCGTTCGATACCAGCGGCTGAGCACCCGTGTCTACGCCGACAATGGCAAGACGCTCGTGGCACAGGATGGACCCTTTGGGCGAAGCTCCCTCCTCGGTCGCAACAAGGCAGCCCGACCAGTCTGGGCCGCGGTGACGGATGGACCGAGAAAGTTGAAGCATTTTGGACCGGTATGCCGGCGCATCGGGGTGATTCACACAGCCAAGGATACCGCACTGTCAGGGAGGGAAGAGTGGTGAGGGTCTGTACATTCTTGCACGCACGCGACCTGGCGCCGGCTCGGAAGATTTCCTGCAAGTGAGAAGGTCACTCACCATCGTAACTGGTCGGTGTGAGCTGGGGCAAATGATGCTTTCTTGACTGTTATACGGTAATGGGATGCGCGATGGCTACACCAGGCAGACGATGGCTTTGGAGGTAGAGGCCAAAGAGCATGTGTGGGGTGAGGGAGACTGAGGTGGTCTTATCTCCCGGAGATAGGTTGGTAGAGAGAACACGTTGGCAGCCGCGAATTAATGGAATGCCGCCGTGGACGAGTCACTCTTTTTCCGCCAGCCAAAAATGCCAGTGGATTGTTTGGCAGAAAGTGAGGCAAAAGCGCACTGTGGAGAGAAAGGTCGGACGCTCCGCGTACTTTCACAAAGCGACGGCGCGACGCGGTACTTTCTCCAGCCAGCTGCCAGGCTTTGGGCAGACCTTCGGAAAGCGGAATATGAATTTCGGCACCATTAAAAATCTCGCTCCTTCGACACAGTCATTTCAACAGGTCTAACATGGGTCTCGACTTCGACGACGCACGTCTACTGGTTCGACTCAAGTGCTATTCCAAAGAAGACTCTCAGCCTTGACACCCTGCCGCGAGTGGATCAAACACCATGGGAAAGGGAAAGGATCACGGTCTCGAGCGGCCGGCGAAGCGACAAAAGCTTGCCAGCAGTGGCGGCAGCAACTCCTCTGCTTGCGAGGGTTCCGGTATCAAGAAAAAGCTCAATAAGACCAAGGCCAATGCCAAGAGCAAACGAGCGGCAGATGGCGCGAACGCAAAGGAGCTGGAGAAGGTCGGTCCCACAACAGGGGACGCTGCTCGAAAAGTTATCCCCCAAGCGGCGCTCCCATGGAAGCGTGCCTCGCTACCAAACGTGGCCGCTGATGCCGGAGGCTCGACTGACGCTGGCTTCTGGGAAACACTATACGCCTCTGCAAATGGCGAGGGCAGCAGCTTAGGGTCAAGAGAAAATCCTGATCAGAGTGGTGCAGGCTATACGTCAGTACCTAAGAAGAGCAGGAAGCCGAAAATGGGCAAAGATCCCTGGGGGGGTGGGACGGAGGTCTGGCTCGGTTTGGAGGAGATTGATGGCGTAGAGTTGAGATTTGAGGACGGACCTGGTGGAAAGAAAATCGCTTTCGTAGCTACTAGAGATCTGGCAGCAGCCTCACCGACAGATGAGCCATCCAAGGCTGGGAGTGTATCGGAACACAGCAAGGTCAAGGCCAAATCCAACGGCAGGGGCAACGCCAACACCCAGGCAGAGTCGCAACACGAAACATACGACGAGGTCTCAATTGCGAGTCCTGACGTTGGAATGGTGGCTCCGAACGATGAAGATATTCCATTCGCGGATTTCGAAAATGCAGATCAGCAATCTTCTGCAAACACGGTCCGGTCGACGACGCCACCAGCGCCTGCGGATGGTGATGCAAAGTCAGCGTCCAAAGCAAGCGAGCAAGCAAATATATACGTCTCCAAAAAGTCGGCTTCTGGAGGAGATGTGCAGGTAGAGGAAGATCTTGTGAATGTGCAATGGGCTGCTCTGGACGAGTCAGTCCCAAATGCCATTCCCAGGGACTTTGTCAATCTACCCGGTTGGAAGGACATTCCCTTGCACCCCAAGCTCAAAGCGGGTCTTGCTGCGCTGGGTTTCAAGAAGCCCACACCCATCCAGACGAACACGATCAGCATTGCCATGGCGCCTCGAGTTGACGACAAAAAGAATGAAGAAAGTCCGAGTGACCTCTCGCAAGCCCATGCCAGCACATGGCGCGACATTGTTGGTGTCGCGCAAACGGGTAGCGGTAAGACGCTAGCCTATGCGCTGCCTATCCTGCATCGCCTGCTGGCGGAGCGCAGAGAAACTGGAGAAGTTGCGACGCAAGAGGGGTCACCAGGAGAAATCAAGCCTCTAGCTGCGCTCATCTTGACGCCCACGCGTGAATTGGCTCTGCAAGTGTCAAAATCAATTTCCAGCCTGATCTTTGCTGCAAGCAATCCGGGCGCCAATGCAAGTGCGCAGACCACTTCGCCGCCCTTTGCGACCCTCGCCACTGTTGTAGGCGGCATGTCCGCGCAGAAGCAAGCTCGCCAGCTTTCCTTTAAAGGCGGAGCAGACATCATCGTCGCCACGCCAGGTCGACTATGGGAGACGCTGGAATCGAATGATGAGCTCGCTGAACGCGTCAAGCTCACCAGTCGAGCTCTCGTCCTTGATGAAGCCGACCGCATGATGGAGGCAGGGCATTTCGTCGAGATGGAGCAGATTCTGCGCATCTTGCGTCGCCGTTGTGCGGGCGATGGCGCTGTTCCTGTAGTCGCTGACACAGGAACTGCTGAGCCGAGCGACGGCGCGAATGCAGACCTGCAGACGTATATCTTCTCGGCCACTTTTTCGTCGATGCTGCAAGTAAATCTGAAACGCGGAAACCGCAAGGCGCTCAAGAGGGCACTTGGCACGAACACGCTCGATGAGCTCATGAGCAAAATCGACTTTCGCGACGAGGACCCCTACGTCGCGGACTTGAGCACCAAGTCGCGAGTCGCAGAGACGGTCAAAGAGTGCAAGATCGAGTGTCTGAGTAAGGAGAAGGTGAGACGCTCGTCTTGGTGTATCGTAGTAAAGTATTGACGCTGACGTCGTAACAACTGACCCGTCATCCAGGACCTGTACCTCTACTACTTTCTTCTTCGCTACCCCGGGCGAACCCTCATCTTCGTCAATTCGATCGACAGCATTCGACGGATCCAGCCTATTCTGACGCACCTGCGAGTGCAATCTTTCCCTCTGCATTCAAACCTCCAGCAGCGTCAACGTCTGCGCAATCTGGACAACTTCCGCTCCGCCAATCTCTCCTCTTCCAACTCTGGTGCTGGCAAAGGCTCAGCGGTGCTGCTCGCAACAGACATTGCAGCTCGTGGTCTGGACATTCCGGCCGTAGACCACGTCGTGCACTATCAGATCCCAAGAAGTGCGGATACCTACGTTCATCGCAGCGGTCGCACGGGAAGAGCAGGCAGGGCTGGTGTTAGTCTTGCTATGGTGGACCCCGCGGAGAAGAAGCTCATGAAGCAGGTCATGATGACGCTCAAGCGAAGTGAGCTCCCTTCTATGTTCATGCAGCATTGGATAGCACTGACGGCGTATTCTCCACAGGCGACGATCTGAATTCACTCAATTCACTGCCGGTGGAGTACTCACTGCTCGACCAACTGCGGGAAAGGCTCGCGTTAGCGGTGCAAATCGACAGCATCGAGCACAAGCAATCCAAGGCGTCGCACGACAGCGCTTGGCTCAAGAGCCTCGCCGATGAAGCTGGTCTTGACATAGACAGCGACGATCTAAGTGACGTGGATGGTATCCTTGGCTCAGACGTCGAGGAAGAAGGCGGCAAGAGGAAGAAAAAGCAAAACAAAGGCAAAGCTGGCGCGCTCAAGAGGGACCTTGACGGGCTGCTTCACCAGCCACTCAGCGTCCGCGGTGTTAGTCGGAAGTACATCACGTCAGGCGGTGCAGACGATGAGTTCGTGAAGAATCTATTAGAAGATGCTCGTGAGTATCGCTCCCAATTTGCATTCTCCGGTCTGAGCGCTAAGACAGTCGTCCTGCTCGCCTGCTAGATGTGGACAATATGCTCGGCGTCAAAAAAGTTGCTTTGCACGATGCGCTGAAGGGTAATGGCCCGCAGGCGAGCAAGCCCCAAAAGCGCAAGGGTTGATTTTGATATGTACATATGCAAATGACATCGTAAAAGCTATCCTCACACTGACCTCTCAGCGAGCAGCGACTGAATTCGCCTCATCGCCATTTCTACAAACGCCAGACGTTCTTGAGCGTCGGGTAGCTGTGCTTCACCCTGTAATGCACGCTATCAGCCATAGTTCAAAGACCCTTTTGAGCCGACCGACTTACGAGAGTCAGCTCCACGAGGCGATCACCAAGTCCTGCGAATTTCTCCGTCCCGACTTGCAGAAGGAGCGCTCGGTCGTTACTTTGAGCGTCCATTCGGGTCCTACGAGGCCCAAGGTTGTCATCAGCTAGTTGCGAGTGCGGCATCGATGTATAGTAGTCGAAGTGCCGACAGAGGAGCACCATGAGCAGCTCGATCACATCTATGAAGCGTAAATGACGGCAGTGAGTGATCTGCTCATGTGGCAGTGAAATGACTGGACAGGAAACGCACCTAGGCTTTGTGCAATCGATGCACGACGTGCGCCTAACCGGAGCTTTAAAAATGAGACCGCAAGACTGGGCTGGCGAGCAGCATCTGCGATGAACTGCTCGCTAACTTCGGCCTCATCGCGCAACAGCTTTGTTGGGGCAAAAATGTTAGATCAGGCACCGTAGAGATAGCAAAAGGAAACTTACATCCTCCCAATCATCAATGCTGACGGTGTTGGGTGACTTGAGGGCAAACAGAACGGCTTCGAGTCGAGGAAGTCTTGTGGACATTTTCTCCACCTCCTCCTCTAAAGAAGTTATTGCGGTGCACATGCTCGGAGCCGCCAAGGTTCTCTGGACGAATGCTTGGGGGTGGGAAAGGCCATGTTGAGGTGATACCGCTGCAGTAAGCACAGGACGCATTCGTGGGCCTTGACTCGCGGTCTCGAGGTAGGCGAGAAGCGATATCTGCAAACGCTCGACTTGTGCGATGGCTTTGACATCAAAAGCTGTGAGACTTTCCCGGACGTTTAGGCGAGAGCTCTCTTCCCTCTCAGCATCATTGCTGGGAACCACCCGAGCACGCCAAGTGTCGATCATGAGGAACGCTGCAGCAACTCCCAGCACATGGCTGTGGAAAGAGCTTGTTTCTGCCGCTGTTGGTACTTCGTTGTTCGCCATCCGCAACCCGAGCAGCGTGACAAGAAGTTGAGCAAGATTGATCTGGCCAATGGTCACAATGTCGCGCAACACAGCCTTGAGAACATTGACGAGGGTATCGTGGTGGGCATTCAGGAGAGCGAGTACCGATTGTCTCGCACTTGCCGTGCTAGAGTAGACAGCGAAGCAAAGCTCAAGTGCAGGAGCCATCAACGCAGCTTGCCGCTCTCGGACAGCCGGTAAAAAAGTGTCCGCTTCAATGAAGCCCTGATCTTGGTCCGGTGAAGCCGACAAGAAGTCGGACTGCGCAAGCGCATCAAGCATGCGAGCCTCCAGTAGCGCCTCAGCGCCTGCTCTTGAAGATGCTAGGCGGACAGCGAAGGCCATCATGGCCTCATAAACATAGGTCGGAGTCAGCGTTGGGGGGTCCGGTCGCAGCGTGTCTTGAAGAGGAAGGTCCATTTCTCGCAGGGATGAGGCCATCGTCTTGAGGTAGCCTTGTCCAGACAAGACCGCCAAAATACGCGATGGTCGGCTTCGACTGCTTTCGAGACAATTGAGCTTGTCGAGCAAGGTGTATGCAACCGTCTTCCAGACGTCGCTGGCGTCAAGCGCATCACGAGCGACAAGAATGACAAGCTTTTCTGCTTTTTCAGCCAGCAGCCCTTTGACGCGCAAGACCATCGATGAGCTCGCTGAAATTGCCGAAAAGGCGACGGAAGCACCGCTGATAGAGACGTCTTCTGCAGCGTCATATGAATCAGTCCTGCTCGTGCTGCTGCTTGCGAGTTGCAAGAAGTTGATGAGGCCCGAATACAGACTTCCGCGGGCAATAGTGGACGTTCCCGGCTGCAAAGTGGCGGAAATGAGAGAACGAAGAGTTGCCAGTAGTCGATCCGCAGGCAGAGCATCCTTTTGGTCTTCGGTCCCGACTCTGAGCGTCGCGATCAGTGCGAGCACAGAGCCGGACAGTAAATCGATCGTGGCGGGGTCGCTGCGACTAGTGATGCGGGGCAAGATGGCGGCGAGGCAGTCAAAAATAACGACGAGGCGGTCTTCGCTCCGCAGCAGCATGCTGCACCTCGATAAGATCATGTCCAATGTGTGCTTCCACGCGCGAAGCGCATCTCTTCGAGCATGTGCGATCGACCGGTGCGCATTCCGTGCGGCCAGGTATCTCATAATAACCACCGCCTCATGTTCAAAGCGAGAAGCTTGTGATGCTTCACGCAGGGTGCCGGTGCGTTGTAATTCCGCCCGTGCGTTCGAAAGCAGCGTGGCAGCTGCTTCTAAGTCAAATTCCTGCTCCACAGCTTCGGCACCCCGTAGCTTGATCAAATTGATGTTGAGGTCAGCCAGCAGACTGAGCTCTTCTTCAACATTATCCCCATTATCGTTCCAGTCAAAGTCGAAGCTGGAAAGCAGCTCAAGGAGTCGAATACCGACGCCATCTTCCGCATCTAGCAAGAGGCTCAGGATCGGTGTAGTTGCATTCAGCATGTCCTCGCTGGTGAGCGCATGAATCTCAAGTGCGATCATGCCAAGCAAGTCCGCTTTTAGGCGCAGATTCGAGACTGCTGCTCCGGCGGAGGTCGACAAGGCTAGGCCATTCGCGAAGACTGCCGTGCCGTCACTGTCCCGACGAGCGATGGGCGCGAATGGAATTAGCGGCAAGCGAGACTGAATGAAGTCCTCGCGAGTCCGAAGGTACCGCAGAGTGGCTGCACTCGAAAACGGCTCACTGCAAAGCTTGAGAAGCAGCTGGAAGCACCTTTCCGTCAAGGTAGGGAACTGCGATAGCATGCTCTGCAGGCTCTGATCTTCTGAGCTGAGGAGGGCCAAAATGGTGTGCAAGGCGCCGGGAGAAGTAGCGGCTGAGTCTGGATCGGAGATGACTTGGGTGTCGGCAGAGACGTCGTAGCCCAGAAGGAGGTGTGAGATATTTGGAGCATTGCCAGAAACGTGCTCGAGGAGAAGGTCCAGGATCGCGACGCGTATTGAACAGGATCCGCCGTCGAAATCGTCTCCGCTTTCGTCTACTGCCAGGCTAGTCTCTGGGTTGCCGAGACGCTCAATGTAGCCCGAACGAATGCGAACGGTCTCATCCATCATCTCCAGTAGACCGACAAGCCGATTCATCTTCTTCCGGCCGTTGGCCACGCTGAAGCGGTCAATCGCGGAGAAGGCAGGCGACGATGCAATCTGACCGAGAACTTTGATTGAGAGCATCGCAACAGATGCAGCTGTGCTGTTGATGTAGAGAGCGATGTCCACCGCAGTCTGGTGTTGATGCAGCAGATGCTGGTCGAGCGTTGAGTACCGCGTAGGGGCTCCGATGCGCGCCTGGTCCTGCGACGACTCTGTAAGCGCAGGCAGCAACACTTGCAAAAATATATCCTGAATATCGAAGAGTCTCTGCACGCAGCGCAACGCAAGCTCAATAGCCTTGGTCATCAAAGGTGTGGCAGCGCGATTGGAGGTATCAAAGCCGATGCCAATGATGGCAAACAGCTCCTTTTCGACTGGCGAGCCCGTGAGGAAATGCCTGGCCACGAGGAAGCCAGGCTGCGCAGCAAGCGCCTCCGGCGAGGAGCCTGTCCCCGTGAGCAACTCCTCCACCTTGAAGCGATCCAGACAGCGGTAGAGGAATGCAAGACACGCAGATGTCACCTTCCATCGATCCGAGCGATGATCATACTCGCGCGAAGAGGCTTGCAAAAAGACGGACTGTGTGACAAATTGCACATAGTCGTCTGTCAGAGCTGCTCTTTGCGGAAGGATTACGCTGAGGAAGTTGACCAGGCTGCATGTCCCAGCGTAGTTGTGCTGGGGAGCTTCGACGTGCTCGAGCGTGTGAATCGCACCCGTGCCGCCACCAGCAGGTCTCGTTCCGAAGGCTGGGCGCGAAGAGCGAGCCGAGCCGAGAATATCTGCCTTAGTCATTCGGTTCCAAATGTCGTTACCAATGCGCTCTGCATGTGGGCTGTCCTCTCGGGCAAAAGCAGCGAGTGCATCGAGCAACGCGGCCTTGAGCTCGACGTGGATGTGGCAGAGCGAAAGGTTGAAGAGGCGCGTAATGACTTGGTACTCATTCGTCTCGTAAAGCGATGCCCGTGCTGCCTGGCTGTAGTACGCGACACCACGGAGCAGACGCATGAACGCGATGAGCAACTTGGCCTCTTCAGGGGGCATTTCTTGCGAGGAAGGACTCTTAGCGAACAGATCAATGTAGTATTGGACCCAGTCGAAGAGGTGATCCCACGAAACGAACCGATCGCTGACACTCTCGTGATTCGAGAGCAACATATGTGCCTGTAGCGAGCTCTCGGCACCTGCGCTCATGGCGGCAAGCATATCGAGCAGAGAGAGCTGATGCCCTGCTTCTCGCGACTCGATAGCCCATAAAAGGAAGCGTGTCGCCCGTCCGTCTGGACCAGTCCAAAAATCAAGGCCAGCGTTCGGCCTCCCTCGGCAGAGTGTGGCGATCAAGTCGAAGAGCTGCTGAATGTCGTGCCGTGGCTCTTGAACATCAGTGCGCCCTCTTGAAGACGCAAATGCTGCGTCCTCCTCTGCACGTTGCACTTTGCGCAAAATCGGAAGCATCACGCTGCTGACGCCTTGCATGAGTCGCTGGATCTGATGGAGAATGTATTCTTGGAATGTCGCGTCGATGTCTGCAGGTTGGCCTGCGGCTCTCTCTCCATTTTCTTCTTCTTCGCTGAACCACATGTGGTCCTCTTCTTGCTCGTGTCGGAAAGCGAGCACGTTCAAATTAAAGAACGCAAAGGCGCCACCGCGGATCGCGCCAGTGATGAGGTCTTGGACCTTCTCCTCTTGATTCCTCAACTCTGCGCTGGACCCTGTGCTCCGCTTGAGCAGGCCAATCATCTGCAAAGCCCATTGCAAGGCCATTGCACAGCGGATTGCGGGCGTCTTCCAGCTTGCGCTCTCGGCCAGTGCTGTCATGCTCTTGACAAATGAAGAGTCGTCCAGCAGCGAACTGGACGCGTCCAGAGCTCCGAGAAGAGCAGTGAGGACATAAATTGAATTCGTGCCGAATGCCTCCCGCGGAACGGCCTCAAGCCATTTCGCGATGACAAGCACACCCTCGGCCCGTAGAATGCCGGCGACTCCAAGTAGGTAAAGGACGTGACCGAGCTCCCTTGCCTGCTCTTTCAGCAGTTGAATGCTTTCAGAGAAAATATCGTCGCTGAACAGGTGCGCGAGTGCTTGTGCACCTCCCGTGTGTATCCGCTTCTCCAACTTAGAGACTTCTTGTGTGGTGAATTCAATCTCGTCCAGAATGCGCTTGGTGAAGCTGGCCTTTTGGCCTACAGCCTGAGGGAGGTCCTTTGTCTCGGTCAGCTTTCGCAAGAAGCTTTCAACCTGCGGGATCGAGTCGAGTGCACCGTATGCTTCTCCATTGCGAGCGTTTATAAGAGCCGTGAGTAGATCCTTCAAGCAGGCCAATAGTGCCAGGCGCTCCCGATAGTAGAGAAGGACCGCGACTTCGGTTGGCGGTCGTGCCCATCGCGCCCTTCCGGCAAGACCTACTTGCAGCAGCGATGCCGCATAACGCTCGGAAAGGCTGAGATATTGTGAGAGATGCAACGTCTGCTGGGAAAATTCCTGCTGGAGGTTGGCTGTAGTTCCATCGATAGTGATCGACCCTGTTTATACGCGAATATCAGCATAACAGCCGACTAACATGTCAGCAAGAAAAGCATATGAATTGACTCACCTCCTTCGATCTCCTTTCGCTCTGCTTCGCTCGGCGGTTTGGCCCTGCCCAAAATTGCTATATCCTCCCTCGCTGTGTCTAGAGTAACAAGCCATGAGCTGGATGCCGTCAGCTCTGCCGACGTCCCATCCCCGAGCGCGTCACAGATGAGCTGGTGCAGCCTCTCGAAGCGCTGCGGGATGAAGATGGCCGCCATCTTTGCGAGTGTCACGCTCCTCGACCTTGAGAGAGGCGTGCGAGACCTGACGACTTCTGGCTACTGATGTGCCTGTATTCCTTGCCGTGATTCTCCTAGCCACCGAGCAGCCGTGCCATTTGGAGAGGAAGCATCTTCTGACAACAGTATCGATTTTTCGCGAGAGGGGATGCCTGCAGCCTGGCATCAGCTGTGAGCCAAAAGTTGAGAGAGGCGGAGCGGCACTTCTCACCTTGCCAGAGGCAGAGGGCCGAGGGCACTTGACTAATGGATAACGCGTTCCGCCCACTTGTGATCGAGGTTCTACGGACCTTGAACAATCATCACTTTTTTTGGTCATGACCTTTGCTTCATTTCAATATACAGACGGCGGTTCATTGTTCGCAGCCCTCTCCACGCTTGGCCAGCGAGCGGACTGCAGGCGCAAAGTTTGACTCATTCCTTCATCATGTCCAAGGATACTTCAGCCGTACCAGCGAGCGAGAGGCAAAGGGCCCAAAAGCGAGCGAGGCTCACTGATTCGTCTGCTGTGGCTCGCAAGTCGTCACATGTTGCAGCAGAACCTGAATTACAATTTGTAGCCGCAGAAGCTAGAGCCCATGTCCAGTCAGAAGAAAGGGACGAACGGTCACAGGCGCTTGCTCAACTGGAGGCGCTTGGTCAAAATTTCATGGCGAATTTCGACCTGCCTGATCGGGGGAAGCCGTACAAACCACATACAAAAGCAACACGAAGCCCTACCGAAATAAAAACAGGGCTTGAGCCCTCGTCCAGCTCTCATCGCAGGGTTGAAGACGAACTGGAGGGGTTTCTCCGTCATAAGGGCAGTCGTCCTGGACATATACCTGCAAAGGCACCTGCGAAAAAAAAGTCGGCTCCAGACGTCGTCGTTTTCGACGGAGCCTCCAGCTCGTCACAATTCACCCAAGAGCCTGTGAACCGCAAAGACTTCATGGTGCGTTCGATGTACCTGGAAATTTGCCTTGCGCCTAGATACTAACATTCACCTTTTGGTCCCACAGTCTTCAAAAGTTTCACGTATAACTCAGACTGCAGAATCGGCAGCGGATCGCAAGGGCAAGCGGAAAGCAGGCGAGGGAGAGTCTGACCCGGAAGTAGAAGACGAAAAGAAAAACGCATCAAATGATCGTCTACTCTCGCAGCTTCTAGCCACGACCATTTTTGCACCTGGATCATCATCAGGCGATGACGGCCGCAAGCGCGACCTGTCCTCTGCCGCGACGATCGCACGTATCATGGAGCTGAGCACGCCGGAGTCCAAGCGCGGTGGCGGAGCTGTCGGTCGCGGCTGGGGGGAGATGGCTTTCAAGAAGACGCAGAATGGAAGGATGCCGACGAACATGCAAAGAGGGCTCGAAAATGCGCGCAAAGAGCGGGAAAAGAAGGAAGTTGAGCGGGAAAAGGAGCTAGGCATCTACCGACCGGAGCTGAAGCGTGGAGAGGCATCAATGAGCAAGGGAAAAGACCTGAAGAAGGATCGTCTCAGAGGTCTCAGCATGGGTGTTGGGACATTTCGTGACGGTGCTCTGCGTCTCAGCAAGCAAGATATCGCCAGGGTGCAGAATAAAGGCAAGAACAATGGCAAGAACAAGCGGAGATGAGCTTGTCCACCTTTCGCATTGAAACATCCATTTGCGTCAACCGTGAACATTGCCTGCGATATTAATAGTGTTTCTTTCAACCGAGTTGCTAACGCTCCGCATTGCAATATCAGGCCAATGGAGATCATGTGATTTTGAATGACTCAGTGAGACTAGGCCTATTGTCGGCATCCAAGACCTAGAGGGGTGCAGCTCTTGTGGGGCCGTTTTTGCAGCAGACCCGATGCTGACGAACGTGCCTGAATTTTGCACTTCGCAAGGTAGATCCTGTCAGATCTTCACATTCGTCTTGCTCGGGTTTCTGATGTACGAAGGGGTGAAAGCACATAACAATGATCAGTATGACCCTATTTAGTCTTCGGATTGTTAAACTGAGGCAGGCCGCGGGGCGTACTGTTTCCTCAGTGGTGCTCTTTCGATTGTCATGCTACTCGCAGTCACGCTATCATGGCCCATCATCGTCTTCTGAGAGCGGCACATACCTGTTACACTTAGCCGTCGCATCGACATGGGATACAAATTACACAGCCTCGAATCGTTCGCTGACTCAAAATATATCTTATGGTCCAATTGATTCACCGCAGAGCGGCCATTTTTAGTCTTGCCTCCGCCTCCTGAGAACGATCTTTCACCTGAAGCCCAATTTAGTGAGTTCAGTCCCTCATCGCTAGTAACGAATACAAGGCTAAGATGATAACGGCTCTAACTCCCTTGGTGCTTGGCGCTATCGCCTCTACGCCAATCCGGCATGGGCCAGCACTACTCAGCAGCAGCATGTCATTCGATTTGAGGAAAGCACCGTGATTGATGGCACCCTGCCTAGCCCATTCGGGGTAAATCAGACGCTCTTCAATGCCATGTACCTAGGCCTCACGACCGTTCGGCGCCTGAGTTGGGTGTAGGGCACCGCCATGAGTGCCATCCTGAAAGTACGACTCAAAGTGAATTGTTCTATGAGTGCAACCCATTGACTGATGCTATCGCTCGTATACCTCTTCGATAGCTCGAAGGGGGCTTAGAATGGTCATGTTTCTCGAACGCGCCAATCGCGCCCGTCTGTAGCCGTCAAAGCCAGTCAAAACGTTCAAATCCGCCAAAAAGCGATGGAATCCCCCCTGCGGGCTTTCGTTGAAGTTATAGCCTGCCACGGGGTATCCATGCAAGGCTCCTACGGAAGACTTTGCGCGTATACCACCGCAGAACAGCAACGTTCCACTGATGCTTACTTCGATTCTTCCAATTGCGCTCCTGGGGCCTTCTCGTGGCCTTCCAACATGGGAGGTTGTTGGAGGCGTCAATAAAGGAGGGTGCTATATGGATGGCGCTACAAAGGAGCTTGACTTCATCCTGAACAAGACGGCACATGCGTCCAACGGTGCAATCGGCCGGCGTAATGCCGACCTGCAGACATGGAGTGATTCCTTTCGACATGGCCTCCAGCTTGGGACTTACGGTCTGGTATACCATAACCGGACCCTTTTACAGTTCGCCTACGACCAAAAGTGCCTTTATCGAAAAGTGCTGCTCCAATCGGACGGGCACATGGCGCGATATATGATTTTGACAAGGGGGCATGGTGGGTGACATCTTGATGCCTTCTTTGCAGGCAGTATTGAACTTCACCTGATTTAATAAATATCTTCGGTCAAGTTGGAAGCATCTGGTTGTTGGGTAACGGCTGGGCGGCAGCAGGCATGCTACACGCCTTGGTCGGCATCATGCATAGTCGCCATGCGGAAGATATGGCGAACTAGAGAAATGACTTGTTCCTTTGGACGCATCAGCTGTTCGAATCTGCCGGCAAGTTGGCAGATCGGACCACCGGCCTATGGCACAATTACATGAACCGAACCAAGACGTTCGTCAGCGACCGAGTTCCAGGCTTCTTGCTTGTCAGTGTGCTTGATGAACGCCGAAGCGACAAATGACCGCTAACTGCGATTCAGTTATTACATGGCACAGGGTCGACATTCCGTCTAGCTAGCATGGCGCAGAAGGACTAATTCCTTATATCACTGGCAGAGCGCGTCTTCCAGTGTATCCCGGGACACATGATCGGAGAATGGCCACATTTACAATGCCATCACGACCGTCAATGCTCTGTAAGTGTGACTTGATTATAAACTGCGCATGTCAGGCTGTGAGCTGAAATTGACGGGGTCGGTCTTGCCTTTCCTCGGGTCTGAAGCAACTTCACCACTGTGGGACCGATGTCTGATGAGGCGCTTTCGTTCTCCATCATGCTTTCGGCGGCCCGTGACTACCATGCGCGATATGTTACCGGATTTGATGGGCCTGTCACGAACTTGGGCCTGAGCCCAACATTTGGTTTAAGCCACCGTTATAACTGGCGTCTTGACTGGCGCCAATCAAAATAACCATACACGATCTCTCGTGTGGAAGCGCTGCTGAGGAAGCGCATGCATGCAGTAACGATAGTAATGGCAGCCTATTTATGCCCGGCCGCCTGCCTCCTTGCGCGTTCGCTTCTCCGGCCCTTCCTCTTTGCCGAGCTCTTCTGCAATATCGCTGATGGTCTGCAGTGTACGATGAAAAAGTCTTGCAAAAGCGAGGTCCCACTCTGGCATCGCTGCTCTATGGTGTTGCTGATGATGAGGTTTGGGCAGGGGAGGTGACGGTGTCTCTTCTACATCATCTTCTTGCGATTTTGTTCGCTGTTTCTTGGTCGACACCTCATCTCCAGGCGAGTGCTCCCTTTTGCTGCTTTTGTGCAACAGTGCTGGCTTTACTGTCTGCGGGAAGTCGTCGGCTTCCTCGTCCTCCGACGCATCTGGATCGAGCTACGGAAGCGGAGACATTGCATGAGACTCGCGGCTGCAGCCTGTGCAAGCTGCGACGAACTCACCTTCCTGTCGAAAAGTTCTTTGAAGTGAACTCTTTCCTCTACATTGCCGCCCTCTTCCAACCCTTCGTCTTCCTCAGTTCCACGATAATCGCCAGCACTCAAGGTCCCCGTTGCCTGCTCGTCTTCGAGTGCCTGCGCCGCATCATTTTCATCTGCCTGCTCCGGGAGCACCACTTCTGCCATTTCTCCGTTCTCCTCTTGTTCCTCTTGCGCAAGTGCTTCTTGGTACTTCTTCATCTCGGCTCCGTCCGCACCCTTAACGTCAGGGTCCTCGTGCCGGGATGTAAAATCGGAATTGAGGTTGCCCTGATCGACAAGCAGCTCTTCTAATATCGAGCCACATGAAGCAGGGTTTCGACCTGTGTGGGATGCTCCAGCCTTGATTTCGCCCCCTTCGTCCCCAGCATCATTATTCTCTTCCTTTGATTGCTCCTCTGTGCCTTCGAAACGACCGCCCGTTACCTCATCTACTACTCGCGGGGGCACTGGCGCATCAAGAGCTTCCCTCATCCAACTAAACAGCGTGTCTTTCCCCATCACGATAATGTTTCTTATCCTGACACGGTCTGTCTGTGCGACAGTCCGAATGCCCTTTGATCCCAGAATCGGCACGCTATCCCGCAGCGCCATCCCTGAAGCAGCAGTTGAGGTTTTGTGAGGGGAGCTGTTTAGGTAGCGTGCAGCCGTGCGATGCTCCGTGTCGTCTTCGTCGTATCTTTCTGCTTCTGAATCAGTTGGCACAGCTGCATCATCATCATAAATCCCATTCCGCCTCTTAAAGACAGCGTGATCGACGCTCTCCTTAGCGTTGCGGGACGTGTTGTCCCACACGATTTGCTCGCCACAGAGGATCGCGTTCCACACACGGTCCAACGTCTCCAGCGTGGTGAGTGCCCGAGCAAGCTCTCCTTGAGCCTTCCGGAAGCGTGATGCCTCCTCTCCGGCCGGCACTTGGCTAGTAACTTTGTAGTTGGGAATCGCGTCCGTGATATCAGAACTTGCGCGTAGCAGATAGGAAACTAGCAAAGACGCTGCGTTCCCGTAGGGTGGAATCTTGATGATGACACTTAACAATGATTCGACTGCGTCGATATAGGCCGGCAACGTTTGCAGCGGACTCGTTGACTCATATCTGGGGCAGGATGAGCGGGGTGATGATTACAGCTGGCTCGAACCGACGCTTAACCCCCCTCACCACTCACCTCTTTGCATGGCCACGGGCGATTTCGTTAAACTTGTCATCAAGGTAAATCATCAGCCTAATCTCTTGCTTCGCAGAAAGTTTCAAGGGTGCAACAGCCTCAGCCTGTACAGCAGGTGCATTGCCTCTCCGTGCAGACGTGCTGGTCCGGTCGGAAGGCAGCCACGATGACGAGCTAGCGCGGCCGCTGCCACTCGCCCACGGGCTGTCCATGAAAAATCCGCCACTGGTGTTCATCTTCGCGGGGTAGACGAAGTGAGCCGCTTATCCGCGATGTGCATACTGCATCTTCTGCCCGCGAAAACCATCCAAACCGCCAGACTGTAAAACTATAGCCCTGGCGCATGTCAATTCGATGCCATCATATGAAGAGCATCTCCAAAATCTCGAAGCATTCGATAGATTCCCTTTAACGCTGATGCTGAGGACTGTGTGGGTTCCGCCATTGCCGGGCCGGAAGTCCGTGACACCGATCGTCACTCAGATTCACTCGGGTAAAATGACATAATACAGAGGATAACAACTCGTGTGTTGGCTAAGCTACTTGCACAGACTTTGTTCAAGACTAGATAGGACTTTAGAGGCGATTTTGCAGTGCTATACCGGACAACGCAACGGATTCGCTGTGATGAGCTCATGAAGGTCGCTCTCATGCGATGTTAAGAAATTGTGGTGGGCCGAAAGGGAGCTAAACGGGTGGACGGGAAGTGATGGCTGTGGCGGATGGCTTGCTCGCAGCCGTAGTGGTCATTCGCCCCGCGTGATCAACAGCGGTCAGAATGTCGTCAATCTCGGAATTGGACTTGGCACTCTCACCCTTGTCTCTACCGCCGACGTCACATCCCTCTCATCAAACACAGTGGTCCCAAAATCTTAGCAGCGACAAGCTTGATGTGCCGCTCCTTGATGAGGCGATCACACCTTTAACACTTACAGCTCTACCCGAGCCAAGCGAGGATCATCTCGAACTCTCCGTCAAGGAGAATGACGCTGGTAGCCCCCAGAATCAATCTAGGGCGAAAGATTCGACAAGCCTGCTGATCACGATGCCCCAGGCATCAGCGTTGACCAAAAAGTCATCGACCAACATTCCCTTTTCTATCTCTCCCCCGAGCCAAGGACTCTCACCACCTGCATTTGCTCCTGTGCGTGCGATCAAAAGAGATCCGTCTATAGATCGCCATCACTCTACTCATTCGTCATTGGGAAGCGGAACGATCCCTGCAGGAGGCGTCAGGTTCATCACGACATCCGCCATATTGTCGAGAACTGGTGCGTTGTACCCTCTTCATGGCCATGGGGACGACCCATCGGTAACCCCGACGACGAGGGGTTCAATAGAACCCTTTCAAATGAATCAGGATAGGCGGAAATGCGCAGCGGAGTCCGAGCAGGAAGGGCCTCACAATGTCATTTTTGCCTCTGCTGATTCGTCAAATGAAGACTTGTCAGAGGGCTCGGGTGCCCCGCCGCCACCACCACTCTTCTTGAAGCAAAATCCATCTAGACGTGGTCCAACGGCCTGTCAAAAGCCTGTGAGCAACGGCAGTGCTCTTGAAGCCTTTTCAGCCTTGCTGCTCGGCACAGATGCATCCGGCAGAGTCTCTTCCCTGAGCAGCGCTCGGAGACCCAGCAGTGCATTCGGCGACGACGATGCAATCAGTGCCCCTCCTCCGAACGGGCTCATTTCTATCATATATAGCGCTGCGAAAGCGCTGATCACTGGAGGCGCGAAGTCAGACGAAGAAGGGTATTGGCCAACGGAAAAATTTGCAGGAAATTGGGGCGAGCAGCTCACTTGGCTGCATGCTCGTGGAGCAAAAGCTTTCAGACCCAAGCTCAACATGCCCGGAAAGCAAGGTAGTGCCACAGACGCAAATGCGGCAGGTGGTGACAAAACAATCGCTTCTCGCAAGGAACGCAGATGGTTTACCAACACCTTGAGAGAGAGCCTCATGCCATTTGCGGATCCCCAGCGAGAATGTGAAGAAAAGGACGAAGAAGGCAACGCATTCGTTCGCGTCGGGACTAAAAGGAGCTTGCCAAGCTTCCAGATGAGTCGGTCTCCGTCAAAACAGCCTGGCGAACCTCAAACCGACCTGTCAGGTCCGAAATCTTACCTCTTCAGAGGCGATGCTGATCCATTCTCTCTCGATGTCGGGTCAACCCCTCCGGCAACCGCTTTTCCGGCGCATGGGTTGCGTCGATCGCCGGGTGAGACGCTGAATCTGCGAGCTACATCCCCTGGTAGCAAGGCTCCGAGGGTATTCGGGCCCGGGTCAGCGTTTCCGGCGTCAGAGAGTAATCCGCTACCCGATGCACCGCCGAGTCCAGTCGGGATGCCCGGTGCGTGGCTCGGTGGATATGCTTGGCGTGCGAGGCCAGGTGATGGATACGAAGAAGGTGCTCTGCTCTTGCCACCCCCGCTGTTGGACGACGCCTCTAATGATCCGAGAGCGTTTGAAGGTGAGTTTACTGTAACGCCCATGCGTACCCGACTCTCGTAGCAAGCAAGTTGATCGAAATTGCCTGGCAGGTATTTTGGGTATACATCGTGCGCGGGAGCTTGATGCCAAGCGCAAGCAGTTAGATCGTCTACGCGCGCGAAATCGCCCCGCGCACAAGGTCGGCATGCTGACAGCGCTGACGAACTTTGTGAGAGCCGCCCACGCGGCCGACAAGGCCGCAAAGCAGGCCGCCAGAGCCACCGGTCGGCCGCACAGTCCATTCATGTTTCGTCGACGACATACCTACCCAGAGAAGCTGGAACCTGCGGATTTTGCGGACGAGGACCTCGCAAATGGAGCTCCAACAAGTCTTGTGGCCGCTCCTTTTGCCACAACACCGATGCAGAACGCGCCGGGCTCGATCTTAGAAGATGACATCTTCGCCACTCGATCGTCACCAGTGTTACGAGAGCGAGGGGGATCAGCTGGGATGAGTCGCAAAGCCTCTCTCACAATCCCGGAGATGCCTTTGGACATAGTATACGAGCAGCAGCCCTTGGAAGCTGGCCGCATGAGCAACATGGAACGGCGAAGGCAGTCCAGTAGCGTCGACTTGCAACACGAATTTATCGATGCCCTCCGCAACCCACTGCCTTGTCCGCAGTCGCCCATTGTCCGCGCCACGAGTCGAGAATCAACGCGCTCGACGCGTTCTGCGCGGGATATCCCCAAAGCACCCAAGCTCATCCCCGTGCAGCTCTCCAGCCCCGGTTCTCCCTTTTCGCCTTTCCTGTTGCAAGACGATCTTCCACCCAAGTCACAGTTGAACGCATTCAGTCGGCCGGGCACGATGCCTCCTACACCGCAACTTGGCCCTACGCATCTGAGCCTTCCTCCGTCCCCATGGGTACGGGACGCGCTATCGCCCCTTAAAGGATACCCCAAGCTCCAACTGCACCTGGCCATGACGAGTTCCAGGTTCGCGTCTCCTTGGAGCCCTCGCTTGGTGCCTACCGCGCTAGAAGTCGTCGAGGATCACTCTCCAACTCCCTCCAAACGAAAGAAGCAGCACAACGCACGCATGACTCCGACTGCCCTACTGGCCGACGCGACTCCATCCTACACCTCAATCCAACATGAGCGCATGCCAGATTCGCGCCGTGTGGTCAGTATTACGCATCGGAAGAATCCCAATTGCCGAATGAATTCACACATGAGCGAAGATGCATCCGAAATCGTAGCACGGCCACCGGGATATGGGCGCTCGTTCTTGCTCTGGTTCTTCATTGGCGACCTTGGCCTTGGGACCTGGACCTCATTTGCAGCTCGAGCGCTACATCCTCAGCATACTCCGCCTGCCACAGCGCAGGTTGGTATAATTCTTGGCATCATCGGCTACGCTTTCGGCTTCGTCGTCTTCATCACGGCACATTTCATCGATCTTGCCATGCAGATCTGGGAACAAGCGTGTCTCGCGCTTTGGTTCTTGCACTGGACGGCACTCAACTTGACGGGGCGCACAGTGCTGAGCCGCTGCATCATTGAGGCTTATCACCTTATCGTGCGAGAATGGTCGTTGGTGGTACTGGAAGATCATGAGATGTTAGTAGAACCTGTTCACGCGGCTGCCAGGACTTGGCTATCCAAAATCGGTCGGCGCCAGCGGCGCGGGCTCACACAGTGGCAGGTCTTGCGCTCCCTCTTCGAGCTCTACTGCATCCACGACGTGACCCGTGAGCGGTACCACCGAGAGGGAGCCGGTCTGGAAAAGCTGGATGGCTGGCGACGAGAGCATGGGGTGGCAGAAGCGGACTCGTCCGATGACGAGGGGAGCGAAGAGGAAATGATCGTCACAAATCAGGATGACGATATTCTCCAATTCACCAAGACTCCCAGAGTCCGTCCCCGTCGGACGACTTCACGGGAGAACTTCGGCTACTTCCCTGAAACGCGTCGAAGCAACCCACGGGACTGCAGGCTCTCACGGGACCGCGGGCTCTGGGAAGATGGCCCCTGCGACATCATAAAAAGTGTTAAATGGGCATCGACAATGGCAATTTCTGCGTATGGCCTTCACGTCCACATCGTCGACTTGCCAGAGACGTTTACCCCATCTGGCGAGCGCTTCTCGCGGCAGACCTTTGCCTACCTCTCCCGCCTCAATCCAGACGATGTCTTGCACGCTGACATTCAGACGCTGGACAGCGAAGCAGCGTACAGTCCGACATTTTACGTCATCAAGGACCAGATACGCAAGGTGGTAATCGTTGCAATTCGCGGCACCCAAAGTTTCCAAGACATCATTGTCGACCTCGATATACAGTTGGAGGACGTCGAGCTGCCGCCCTTGCAGGACAAGAACGCTCCACACGAGATGAAGTGCCACGCTGGTGTTTGGCGAGCGGCGCAACGGCTTGTCAGAAAGGACTCGAAGCTACTCAGCACCCTGAATCAAGCGTTAGCAGAGGAGAACGAATATGGCCTCGTTTTGACCGGACACTCCCTGGGCGGTGCAATTGCCAGTGCAGTAGCCCTCTTGATTGGTCAATACACGGTCAGAGACAACGAGGCACACAACGGTGGGCGCTGGGTGATTAAGCCAGACTGCGGTCTTCCTGTTGGACGCAAAATTCGAGCCATCACATTCGCCCATCCGGCGACTGCGAGTGCATCCTTATCAGAAAGGGCGGCGATGGGGCGCATTCCGCTTGTCCTTTCCGTTGTCCTTGGCGCAGACATCATCCCTCGCTGCGGTCACGGGCAAGCACGCGAGCTTCGGCGCGTCTTGGGCGCGCTTTGTCGGCTACGTCGGAGGCACGAATTAGCTACGGAAGGCAGTGACGACGCACGTGTGCATGTGACAAAGAGTTGGTGGGACTGGAAAGCAATTCAGCGGACAAAGGAGCCAGATGCTGTTATGCTCGACCGGAAAGAGCGCATTGAACGGCAAATGTGGAGGCTTCGATGTGATGTAGAGGCCGATCTGTACGCTGCGGTGAAGCAGCGTGCGGCAACTGTCGCTTCCAAGCAGTCTACGGTCCCACCGTCACCTTGGATTGGCCCGCAACAACGGGCATCTGCACCCCTGCACCAGCTTGCGGCGCGGAGGCAAGCATTGGACAGCGCGACGATAAAGAGCGAAGCTGCCAGCGGTGGCGTACTTGTCCCTGCTGGCAAGAGTATCTGGATCAGCGGTAAAGATATTTACTCGATCACAAGTCCTCTTGCATTCTTCAGCATGCCAGACTTGCATCCCAAGATGTTTGCGGAGCACTTTCCTTCAGCGTACGAGAGTGCGCTGTTGGAGGACATCGTGTGTTAAAGAACATGTCCAATGACACAACAAGACTGGTTCCCTGCGCCTGGTTAGTGAGACATTCTGTTGCGTGGAAAGTTCATACCAAGCCTTGTGCATGACACGTGCCATCTCCATGGAACCAAGCGTCCTGCAGTGAGAGCCGTGTTCTCAACCAATTTACAGTCGATTGGTGCCAGCCTGTTCAAAAAGGATAACCGTTGACGTGACAACCGGCGATATAAATGGAAATTAAACACCCTCCAATGAAAAAAAATTAGGCACTCAGGCGAAATTGAGTAAAAAAGATCGGCCTACACTCGGATTCGAACCGAGGACCTCCTGCAATCGAGTGTTAGGTGTTTAAACACAAGAACCCAAAGCAGGCATAATGACCACTATACAATGTAGGCACGATGCATACTTCGCTTTAGTAGTACTATTTGTATTCTTCAAACAAGTTCGCGAAATGCCGCTAAGGTTGCCTCTCGGTACACCCTTTCCTTATTACAACTCATCACCTTCGTTTCCCCCGCTCCCTTTTACCTGAACGTGCGCGGCCATTGGGCTCACCCCAGGTGTTATTTGGTTGGATGTCTGCAGGTGAGCAGGGGTTCGGCGATTCCCAAGGTCTATATTGCTAGCTTGCATTGAAGTGCTTTATGCCTGTCACTTATACCTGTTACAACAACAACTACACTTTGCTACAATATTATACATTTATTTCTCCAAAACAATCAAACTTCGGTGTATGTGAATAGAGCGTGCAAGACTGGAAATTCAGTTCCACCCATGAGCGATGGCCCATTCAACATGGTCCCAAGATCATGTGCTGTTTGCTATAAATGTTACAATAGGTGTCCGCGGTGGGGCGTTTATGACTTGTCAATGGCGCCCTCGTTTATCTTTGACTTCATAGTAATGTGGTCTGTATGGGTGAACTTCAGTCAGCAACGAAAGGCTATACAGCGTCATCGAACTCACGCTAGCTCCAGCAGCCAGTCCTGTATGCAATCAAGTAAAATGATTGAGGAACATTGCTGCAAGTACTCAGAAACCTTGACTTACCTCGTCTATCACTGTAAGGTCGCGCATGAAGCGCTTGCTCGTCTCCACCACCTCGTTGTAAATGACCCATTTGGTCGACGGATTACGGTTGAAAAGTACGGATGACGGGTGCGCATGCAGGACCTGCTCCGAGATTGGTGTCAAAAAGAGGCATACACAGCTTCATTGCTTATCGACTTACCGCCTGCTCCCTCGAGCTGCGATAGCTACCGTCCGGCTGCATCTTGGCTGCATTGCGAAACAGGCCGGACACGAGGCATTTGCGTATAAGCGTGTGGTCGCCCCCACAGCTTTCGAGCGGCAACTTGAATCTCTTCATATACTTTTCAAGCTGGCCACGAATAGACACCGCTCGACTGAGTGCTTTAAAGTTGAGCCGATGCGAACTGCACCACTTTGCAGATTGCTTGCCAACGCGAGGGTTGACAAATGCATTGTATACGTTGAGCAGCGTCAGGTGGTCGCCTTCCTCTGCAACGAATTTTCGGCGTTCCAGTTCGCCCTCCGCGCCTGCTCGCGAGCGTCCTTCATCCGGAATGATGAAGGGCGAGGTGACGCTGGTCATAGCGGCGATTGTGAGGACCTCCTTGCCGCAACGATACTTCGCGGACTCGAGCATCACTTTCGCTAGACTGGGCTCCATTGGCATTTCAGCAATCTGCTCGCCGAGTGGCTTGGTGAGCCGACCGAATTCGTCAAGCGCGCCGAGTGCAGCGAGATAGTCAAGCGCACGAATAAGCATGGCTGTCGGTGGAGGCGGAGGGAGCCATTCGAAGCGCGCAAGATTGTCGACCCCCAGTGCCTTGAGCTGCAGCACAGGTAGGGATAAGTCCGTGCGCGCCAGCTCCGGTAATGTTTGTACAGGCAACGACTTGAAAACGGATTCGGGAAAAAGCCGGAAGCATTTGCCTGGCGAAGTGCGGCCGGCTCGACCGGCTCGTTGTGTGGCCGAAGCTTGGCTTTCTGATACTACAGCCAAAACATCCATTCCAGTCCGCGGATTGAAATTTCGAACCTGTGTTTGCATATGGGAAACATATTTTCAGCTGCCATCCGCCCCCTTTTTTCCCAAGGACCAGGTGTCACACGCATTTACCTTGACGAAACCGCAGTCGACCACAAATTTTACACCGTCAATCGTGACGCTCGCTTCCGCAATATTCGTTGCTGCAATGATCTTTCTTTTTCCTTGCCTAGCCGGAGCAAAAACAGCGGCTTGTTCATCAAGGGTCAGTCCGGCATGAAGCGGCAATAGCGTCATGGAATCGGCTTCCCTAGACAGGGTGAGACATTGATCCGCTAGCATTTGCAGGAAAGTGTCGATCTCCTCGCGCCCAGTCAAAAAGACCATAATATCACCGGGCATGCTTTCTTGCCTGTGAATGTCCCATACCGTAGTGACGGCAGCGCGGACATAGTCCTCTGGCGCATTGTCCATATATGCCACGTCAACAGGATACGAACGCCCTTCAAGCGAGATAATGCACGCTTCTGGCTGCGCATGGTTTTCCGCAGGCTCTGGATCGTCGCTGAATTGGCGCTTGCGCTTCTTTCCGTTAAAGTTCGTGGATGGATCAGAGGAAGTATCATTTTCGCTGAAGAAGTCCAGCAGCATCTGTGCTTCCAAGGTTGCGGACGAGATGATCAGGCGCAGCTCGGGCCTTTTCCGCCGGATCCTGTGCAATACAAAGACAGTAAGCGCCAAAGCTTCAGGGCGCCTAAAGCCTTACTCACTTTTTGAGCAGTCCAAGTAACAGGTCCGTATATGCGCCCCTCTCGTGAGCCTCATCCACCATGATCACGCTGTACCTGCTCAACAGCGGGTCACGCATGCATTCTCTGAAAAGCATGCCGTCCGTCATGTACCTGATCTTTGTTCGTGTAGGATGACTAAGATCCTCAAATCGCACCGTGTATCCCACTTCATCGCCTAGCACACTTCCCACTTCTTGCGCCACACGATTCGCAATACTGATCGCACTGATGCGCCGTGGTTGTGTACAGGCGATACACTTCGGCGCGCCAGCAATGGCTCCACTGCCGGCCCAGCCAGCCTCAAGCAGGTACTGAGGAAGCTGAGTGGTCTTTCCGGAGCCAGTCTGCCCCATCACGATCACGACTGGGTGTTTCTCAATCGTGTAAAGCAGCTCGGAGCGATGCGCAAAGATCGGCAGACTCTCCCGTTGTGCTTGAATGCTGGTTTGGCCTCGCAAAGCATTTTGTACGGCGCCAGGATCAATTGTTGACTCGGTCTCGGTACTGCGGTCAATCGAAGACCCTGTCCATTCATGTATCCGAAATTGAACATGTTTTAGCGCTGTCTTTCTTGGTTTCCGAGAATGGGGTATATAAGACTTACCTGGCCGTGCTGTGCCAGGTTTCCAGAAATGAGCCATGCTCTGCCGGCTTGAGGATGACCTGCTTGGCGGCTTGGAAACCCGTGGCCAACTGTCATCGAGCAGCCGGTTCTGTGCTCAATCGAAACGATTTGAATCGAATCTTCTGATCTCACTCTTCTGTGTTGTGCATTATGTGAGTGATTGCCTGCGTGATGTTTAACCCGTCCTTGGACGTTGGAGACAGGGTAGTATATGGACCGTAAAATCGGGATTTAGTTTATACTTCGTTTGACGTGGGTTAATTGATCGCACCAATGATTTCGGCGAATTCGTCGGCGACTTCTTAAGCTCTCGCTCTTGACGACACGTGGAACACGGCAACGTAATAATCGAACCTCAATGCGGACTCCACGTTGGGTCAAGCCTGGAGGTTGAATTATATAGATCGTCCTCCTTTGAACTTGGACCAACTAACCAATCATCAGCTTGAATCCCGTCCGGTGCCTCCGTCACCTGCCTTATGAATTGAATGGTGCACCGGCTCGGAAGTGAGACACGCAGACTTCGAGTAACGGCAGCATTCAGGTCACGATGCCCTCGTCATACCCAATACGCATTTCGACCGACTCGCTGCGTAGCAGCGCCGACGAAGCCAATGCAGCTGACCTGCCAGGCACTTTCGTTAGCCTTGAGACACACATCGATGATAGGGCCGAAATGTCTGTATCCGGAGGCGCTGGCCTACGGCATCGCGACTCTCGCAACAACCTCGCAACCCCACAGGCGGGCCGTCACAGCTCCTCAAGCAAACCAGGCTGGACTGGGCCTGAAGCACTTTCAAAGCGCCTCCCAGATCAGCAACTCCCTGAAGACCCTTTTCTAGAGCTACCTAACGCTGCTTCCCTGGCCTACGGCTGGCACACCGTCGCAGATGGAGAGACCGACACCGGTGGCGAGCACACCGTGGAGCACCAGAATCCGCAAAGAGCGCAAGACGGGTCCATTCACCCGACGGCCCCGACCGAAACTGGTGAAAAAGGCTTTTACGAGCAAATCGAGAGTCATCGCCATCGATGGCGACTCGACTGGCTTCGAGAGCGTGGTCAAGGAACCCCAGGGAAGAGTCCTACTCCAGCTCAAAAGGACGCACCCTTCTTGTGTGTCCTTACAGGCGCAGAGGTACCAAATGAATCCCGCTACAGTAGGACTCGAACGCTTTTCCCTCCAGGTTTCGGCACGACACTGTTCACTGCGAAAGACAGTGCGGAAGAGCCTGAGTCGGATGCGGATGCCAAAAGAGCAACTGGCGAGGCGCCGCAGCTGCCGCTGCCACCTCCGGAACTGAGTTTTCCACGCGCTGAATCCAGCAGCCTCTCGGGTACATCCTGGAATCGGCATCCAGTGCTCGGCTATGTTCCGGCCAATTGGTCTGTCGATGACGTGGGTAGGCTCAAACGGCTTTTGATCGATCATTCTGCCTACGAGTGGAGGATCGAGCACAGCGGAGAAGTTGTCGGGCGCCTCACGAGAAAAAGGGCGCCAGTGGGGCCCTCTGCGTGGCCGCTGGCAGTTAGCGAGAGTAAACATGGGGACCAAAAGCAGGCGCCTGAAAATAAATATGATGCAGCATCCGAGAAGCATCTGCAAAGGCGCACTCGAGAAGCCAGAGCCAACAACGTGGAGGATGAAGACACCAGTCGCACAGAGGAGGAACGCCGAAGAGCGCAGGAAGAAGCTGATTTCCTTCGCGAACAACAAGAGCAAGTCATCTGCCGAATCTGTTTTGAAGGTGCAGGCTCCAAGAATGAAAAAGGCAAAGACATGGGTCGACTCATTAGTCCTTGCAAGTGTAAAGGCACAATGAAGGTACATGCACGGTCGGTTCTGCTCTTGTGAGGCACAGCCGCTGACGCTATAGGATCTTCACGATGTAGTTCATTCACTCTTCTTGCCTGGACTCTTGGCGGCGCTTCTCTTCTCGCTCAAGCTCGGCAATCGCGTGCGACCAGTGCGGTGCACCGTACCGATTCCGCAAATCACGCTTTGTTGGCATGGCCAACTCGCGCCCTCTGCTCTTCTTACTGAGCATCAGCCTGTTCTTGAGCCTTATCTGGAGCGTCGGTTGGGCGGCAGGAACAGCTATCGAACGGTGGGGAGTGTTCGATGACGACGTCCGCAACGCTGTACTTGGCGCTGGTGAAGCTACAGGCAAGAGAAAAGAGCAGACCTGGGGCGAATGGCTGCTTGGTACTGAGGATGATGATGGACACGGCTACGCTGACCAGTACAATCCGCACTACTCTTGGTCAGGTGGAGGCTGGGTCATCGCTGGCGCAGGGCCATTCGGCTACGGCGGTTATTCAGACGCTGCTGGCTGGTATGATCTCATGAAGTCTGCTGTGCGGAGCGTCGTGAGCGGCGAAAGCACGCAGGCCATCAGGCAAGTCGTCCTTGGTGGTAAAGAGCAGAGAGAGCACGCTGTTGTGGCTCAGGATTCGGGGCAGCAACGCGGTTGGTGGAAAGCGCTCGTTCACGACTGGAAGTATGGTCCGGACGGCTTTTGGCCCGGTCAGGCGCCTGCGGAGGACCGAGCAGCAGCGCCGGCAGCAGGGGTGAATTCCGACCCCCAGCCAGCTTTTGAAGGCGCAAGCACAAGGGTCGAATCAAAAGAAAATGAACGCTACGATGTGCGTACCGCTGCGCAATATGACCCTGCTGTGCGCGCGGTACGTCCAACACGAGAAGCGGAGTCAGCAAAGGAGCGCGCCGCGAGAAAACGCAAGCAACAAAAGGGTGAGGCCCTGAAAAAGAAGGCAGAGAAGCGCTCAGCAACTGGAAGGCCTGCTTGGGTCGACAAGTTATTGTTGCGATGTGAGTGGCCACGTTTGTTTCTGCTTCAAAATGGCAAGGCTCCAGCTCTCACGGCCGTTCTTCCCGCTACATCACAGTCTCTCTCGGTTTCTCTCTAATCGGTATGGTCTCTTTCATCAACCTGACTTTTGGCCTATCCATTTTTGGCCCTTTCCATCTGAACCTCGGCATGGGTCGCGGTCTTGCACGCATGACGCGCTCCCCTCGGCGTAACGGCGGCGGTGGACGTGGAGATGCAGCGGCGATCACGTCGATCATCCTGTTTGCGCTTGTCGTCATTGGCATCGCTAGGGCATTGCTGATCGTTTACAAGCTGGTCAATGCGCTCGCAAGGCGTGTGCTCGCGCGTGCGGAGGATTACGTTGTTGACTGGGGAGGCCACGAGGAGGGAGAACATCCGCAGCAACAGCAGGCACCGCAAGGAGGCATCGAGGTACATGGCTGAAGTGTTGCTGCGTTCTTTCATGTTGAGACCCGTGTATCAATCACACACGTACATGTACGATATCCTGTTGTATTCACATGCCACATCTGGAACCCTCGCTGACAGCTTATCCGCTTACTTTTGGCCTGCACGGCAAAATTCAGTTTTTATGCGACGTCAACTAACTGTTAGTCAGCGCCAGAACCGTCAGCATCGCAATCTTCCCAAGCTGAGCTAGCAGACTGCAATGCAGCGGTCGACACTTCGCCGTCAGAACATCTAACTGACAATAGAAGCTGGGCTCAAGGAGAGGCTCGGATTTTTTGGCGTCTGGCTTGATTCAGGTGCTGATAATGCCAACATGCTGACTATTTTTGTCCGCCGCACAACAGGCACGGGCTGTGACGTGCAAGGCCCGGGAGCAGAGACCCCATCACCTATTACTTACGCTCTCCGGCCCACGCACCTGGCACTTCCGGTGCACTATTCATTCGGCGGCGAGGTCTCGCAAGTCGGCAGGGCCTCAATTCGCTGCGAGCAGTCAGCGGAGAAGCGGCAATCGGGCATAGGCACATATCTCACAGTACCCACTTCACATTCGTGAATGTAGGGTTGTTAAATATCCGCTGAGCTGTCAAGAGGCTTGGGCCGTGCTTGGCTGTCAGCGATCCTGTCTCATATAGTCCCAGTGCCTTGGTCTAACATTTGTTGGACCAAGTCCGCTGCCGGCTGCCGCAGCGGTGCCGCTGGAGCCGACGTCATTTGGGTTCCATGTGCCCGCCTGCGAAGAGCCATTTCGAGAGGCGATCGATGCGAAGGTACGCCAAAGAAACAAGTGACAGGTAGGTAGAAGTGTTCTGCAATTCTGCAGGAGACGGCGACCTTTCAACTGGCCACAGTAGCCGACCGAGTACGTCCTTTGAATAGTCGAAGCCGGAGAAGTTGTGGACGACCTTTGTCGCAGTGCGAGAAGCCCGACGCAGACCGCTCACCGGAGAAGGTTCGTGATCAGGAGTGAGCGTGACAAACGTCGCTGAGCCGCAGTCCGAAACCTTGGCGTTTCTGTGGCATTCTGTGGCACCCGGCAACTTGACGAGAAGTTTTATGCATTGCCCCGCAGCGGCACGTCAGCGTATAGACACGCGAGAGAGTGGTGTTCTAGAAGCTGGCGGTTGGCGCAAACCAAGTCGACAAGAGCAAGGCGCGAAGCGTGAGAGGAGTTTTGGTCTATTCGTTTGTCCCCGAGCCTGACCCAGTTCGAAGAGAGGTGATTTGTAAGTCAAAGTGTTTTCCGTAGAGCGGTTTCATTGCACGTCCTTAGACTATTTTTGACCTTCATATACTAGCTGCCACCATCGGCCAGCGCTCGTTCGAGTCCCAAAGAGGCCGTTTAAGAAGATTGCCAGAGGTGCTTTCAAGATGGGCTTCTCGCTGATCATCGACAACACGACGCTCGTGCTACTGCTCTGCATCATCCTTACACTCTTGCTATCCATCTACACCTCGCAGTCTTTTCAGCCTTTACTGCACCCGCTCATTCTCACACGGCAAGCGGACGTTTCGCGTGTCCGGCACAATGGCGAATCCGCCATCTTCCGGAACGCGAACTCTCCGCCAGGATTTGACCTGGCTGGTCGACCACGCAGAGGCGCTGATAACGTCGGCAAAATGCTCAAGCTTGGTGGCGCGACAAGCGCTGTGACGGGCACCTTTGGACCAGGCAGCGGCGCCCAGGCGCAGTCAGCCGGTGCACAGAGTGTCAGGATGCGTATCTACGGATCACAGACGTCAACAGATGACATATTGGCCACTGCTCAGCGCTTCGGAAAGGGTCTCGAGAAGCTGTGCAACGCACCCGCTCTGGCATGCGCCGTATGTGCGGATGAAGACAGCTTGTCGTCCTGTATTGCTCTTCTCACGCCAGCGGAGAACGCGGCGTTCTCGCTGCTCGTCATTCCGGTTGCCCCTGTTAGCCAGGCTCCGGTCATACTTCCGGCCAGCATTAGCTCGCGTACACGCACCCTCCCAGCTGCGTTCGCCACAGCATCCTCAATAGAGAGGCTCCTGCACTGGAGCCTCCTGGACGCATCCGCCATCATCGTCCTCCCTGACGAATCGCAGCTCAAACAAGCCCAGCACCTTGCAGCCGGCACATGCCACCGTCTGATGACGCTGCAGCAGGTCTGCGACTCTGCCCCTGTCGGAGAAACTGGCAGTACTACCGCAAAAGAAGCTGCACCAGACCTCCACAGCGTCTATGCGCACTGGTGGAGCTCGCGTGGCATGCAATCGGGCTGGGTCCCGATCGCAAACGGCGCGCTCACGGCCGGCGTGACGGCGCACCTTGGAGCATTCTCTGCAGACAAGATCCCGACGCGGGCCGACAGCATCCTCGTGAATTGTCCTTCAATCGTTGACCAGGGAGGAGAGCTGCTCTCGCCGGCGCATACACCTGCAGGTCTGGTGATACTCCTACTAGCATTGTACACCGGTGCAAATGTGCAGAATGTTCGCGAAGGTGATTGGGCGAAGGCATTGGCTGCTGCGCCCGAGACATCCATGCTGTACACGGCGCCGCTCGCCGCTGCCAGCCTCGCAACCTCATTGACGGCTTTGTCGGCCAAGTCACCGCTAGGTGTTGGCCTGTACGCGAGCAGGAGTAAATTGTATGCGCTCCGACATGGCGTCAACGGCACAGACACTATGTGGGATCGCTTCCACTTCAACTCGTTGCGTCGCTCATCGCATATTGACAAGCTGCGCAGCATCACCGTCGTTGATGAAGTTGGCAAACAGCTCAGTCAGAATACTGTCGATATACTGCGAGCTTTCACCGGTGGTGCGATCATCCATGCCTACCTGCCTTCGGACGCATACGTAGCCGATCAAGCTGAGAAGGCGCCGGCCTACATTACCGCACCTATCGCCACCTCGCACGCCGCTGACCTGCAGGCGTTCGATGTCGGAATCAACATGCCGTATCACGTTGGTCCGCCGAGCGTCTCTGTCGAGATTAAGCTCGTCGAAACACCTACCTCCAGAGGCGAAAAGAGGTACACGATCGAGGCTGTCAAGGGCCGCGACGTTGCATTCATCAAAACTCGCTGGCCGGTCGACCCTGCTGGCGAAGTGCGCTTGAGGGGAAAAACGGTCGCCGTCGCGCCGCAGTCGCCAGAGCAGACTGGTGTCCAGGCAGGCGATGACCTGTGGGTGTCGACCGGAGATATTGGTTCGTTCAGGACGAATGGCACACTGGTGATTGTTGAGAGCAAAACCGGGGCAGATGTCATCGATGTCGAGCCTTTGGGCAGTGCAGTGTCATCGCCTTCGTCGCGCAAGCACCCACGTCACAGTGCTGTGGGGAGAGCTACGGCGCTGAGCGTGATAATGCTCGGCGTGCTTGGTTTGGCAACGGCCGGGACGACTCAGGCAGCCAGTTCGGACGCCACATACCACCAGCTATATCCCCGCGCCAGCAACAGTGGTGAGCCGAATGTCACTATGATCTCTGTAGCTCGGGGAGGACTGCTCTCGGCTCAAAGGCCAAGCTGGGTACAAGGCACTGCTGCCGCCGCGCTGCTCGAGCTCGACAGCTCGAACTGGAACTACTTTGCAGGCGAAGGCAATGGGCCGGTCTATCGCGCCGGCAACTTGGATCCGTCTGCCAGCGGCTTGCCACGCGACGTTGCAAACATAGCCTACCATGCCATCGCCGCGCAAGATTCGCGGGGCAGGCTCTGCAGCCGCGTAACGGGAGAGGAGGACTTTGAGGCTGGATCCTCGCTCGATTCGTCCATCTGCGCTGTTCCGGTGCTGCTCGCGGCCGTCAAGAATGGCCAGATCGTCGATCACACTCCGGGAAAAGGCTACTATGTCGAAGGAGCGACCAAGCAGCTCGACTTTATCCTGACCGGCACCAACCGCACCGTTGACGGTGCCATCAGTCAACGCAACAGTGATATACAGATCTGGTCCGACTCGCTGTACATGGTCTCCTCGCTCGCAGTGTATGGTCTGGTGTACGACAACCAGACGCTGCTGCAAACAGCCTACGATCAGTTGCGGCTCTACCGACAAGCGCTGCTTCAGCCCTCCGGCCTACTTTCACACATCTGGGACGCCTCGAACAGCACCTGGCTCGACAGCAGCCTCTGGGCTACGGGCAATGGCTGGGCTGCAGCTGGTTTCCTGCGGACGCTGGCCTGCATCGCTCAGAGCTCGCATTCGAGTGCCATGCTGCAGCAGAAAGCGGATCTGTTCAACTGGACCTCGCAGCTGCTGGATGCTGCGTATCCGCTGCAGGACCACAGCACAGGGCTCTTCCATAATTCGATGAACGACACACGCACGTTCAGAGACGCGGCTGGCTCGATGCTTCTGGCTTGTGGGTTTCGTCACTGGGAGTGTTTGTACTGCGCGGAGCCATCGCTGACGCGTGATGAGTTCGTCCTTATTATGTGCGATGCAGATTCGACCTTCCGCTTTGCGAGCATGGCAGCGGACTCGGCGACATACATCGACGCTGCTGAGCAGGTATACCAGGCCACGTCTAATCAATTAGACGAGTTTGGGCACTTTGCCCCCTCTGTGCAGACCGTAGATGCTCTGTAAGTCGCGCCCTGAAAGAATTTCTGCATTCAGCGCGACTGATAGCTAGAATTCTCAGCGCATTCAACGTACCAGGACCAACGAGCCCAGAGGCACTCAGCTTTGCACTGATGCTTGGCGCCGCACGCCGAGACTACCACAAGAAGAATGTTGTGAGTCTCAACAGCGATGACTCCTCACAGCGAGTGCTTGTGCTAACTGGCCGTCACGCCTTTCGTTGTCGTTGTTCCTGTTAGACGGGTATCTACGGTCCGGGCAGCAACAACCGTCTGCGTCCGACACTCCAGAACGGCCGCCTTACCATCGGTGAGATCGTTAATGCTGCACCGCCAACTGCAAGCAGCCCGATTGCTGTAGCATGCTTGATTGCCATCCTTTCGATCATCGCAATCCAGCTTTAAAGTTTTCATACATGCCGATTTGTCATCTCATTTCTCCTCACAAGTTCCCTTTGTATGTGAGATTCCCACCTGGCGCCCAGACGGACGATGCAAATGATATGAGCACACATGATAAGCTACATCGACTCGGGCGCTGGTTCATTCACTTCGAAAAGATGATTTGCGGCGTGCTACCGCGATCATAAGCGCGGTCCTCCTTTGCAAGGCTGGCAACAGCAGCGGCCGACTTGCGCAGCTTCCGCTCGGCCGGTCTCCCCTTCGCCGGTCTGGGCTGCTCGTCGCTGCTGTGTGCGCTGACCTCGGAGCCGGCATGTGCGATCTGCAGCCAGCTGGCCGCGGTGGGCGCCACGATGACGTTCATGCCCGCTTCTTCGGCGTAACGCTTCATGAGCCTTCCATCAGCGCGAATGTGGAAGCGAGAAACCGCAACGTCCCTTGTCTCTGCTGCTGGCCTTGGCGTAATGAGATCATCAGAGTCTGGCGGAGGGAGAGCAATGGCCAGCGCCAGGGTATCCTTGTCATCGTTCGCTGCGCACGCTTGCTGCGCTGCCGAGCTGGAACCGTACATCTTGTAGCGTAGCTTACACTCCCACCATGCAAAGCAGGAGAGTGTTTCGCGCACATGCAAAGGTGCATCTGTGTCGATGCCGCCGCCAGAGGAAAACGCGGTGCCGTCATTGCTCGGCTTGCTTTCCGAGCTACTCTGTGCAGCTGCATTGCTCGTCTGCAACAATTCTTTATTCTGATGTCTTGGCGCTCCAACAGACCGTCCTGATTCCTCGGTCTCATCCCAGATCAGCTCGACCAGCAAGTCATTTGCAGCCTGTATGCTTTGCGCTTTGGCTGCTTCGTTTGTGGACGGGTCGACGTGTAATTGAACACGCGAGTCGACAGCAGGAATATGTCCGGCGTTGACGTGAGCCACAATATCGCTCCAATTAATGCGCTCCGTGTCGTTCTGCACGACGAACTGCGGTTGCTGACCTTGGGGTCGGAAAGTGTCCGATGATGACGCCGTGTTCGGTAGGGAGATGATCCGCTCGTCAAGGAAGCGCATAGCTTTACGAGCTGCAATGTTGATCGCCATGTCTCCTTTCTTTAGCACGTCCAATACATTCAGCGCTGTAGAGATGGCACAAGGTCTTGACTCAGATCATGGGGTTGCATGGGCAGTGATCATGACTGCGCAGCAGGAGATGCCTCCTCACCTTCGAGTGGCACGACAAGCCGATACCGTCTCTCTTTGATCCAATCATGCAACGTGCGCAGAGAATAAATCAACAAGCTGACATCGATGATGCGCACTGCGATAGGGCCTTGCGGCTGCTGCTGGCGTAGGCCCCGACCCGGGCCCCTCTTGCTGCTGTCACCGTGGGCCATCCCCTCGCTGTTACCTGTGCCCCGAGACTTGGTCGAGTTGTTTGCGCCATGAGACGGTGACGGACCCTTTTGTGAGGAAGCAGCGGGCTTGCGACGGAGTTCGAGCGTGGTTGCTTCGTCTTCCATCTTGGCTATACGGTCGGAGAGAAAGAGCTTACCCATCGCATGCGATAGCCGAGCCTGCCGCTCGGCCTGCGGGGGCGCGCACATCGTGTCAGGGGGCGATTTTCAAGATGGTCAGACAGGAGCATGCTCACCCTTTCGGCATCTGACTCTTCTCGAGGCATGGCCGCGGATTCCTGCACGGCGAACAGGGCGGTCGTACTGGGGGTGACTGCGGAGAGAAAGGGACGGCCATGCAGCTGGAGTTGGACATGACTGCGGGCTGCTGCGCTACGGGCAGACGGCGACGAACGACATCTTGGCCGGCTCTCCTGTCCTCCACCCCTCGACTTGAGATAGCTCGTGGATGTGGACGAGCTGCTATGTACGCTCAGCGTGGCTGGGTGTTCATCGTCGATGTGGATGAGGGCATAGCATACATCTGCAGTATTGCTTTGTACGGCGTCGACGTGAGCCGAGTTGAATGACGCCAGAAGTGTTGCGGCGGCACTGCATGACTCTCTCGGGTCCATCATTGACTCTAGCATCCTTAAACAGATCCAAGACCAACCTCTCTCTTTCCCGATATTTTCCTTGCCCACAGCGTGTGCCATCAAGAAGTTTGGATTTCACATTCCTTTAAACGCGACGAGTGCGCCAGCCACACCTCACTCTCCCTGCAGCGCAGTTGAGCTTGGATAGATTGCCTGATTTCGCTGTCGTTGCGAGTCGCCGCGCAATGTGGACGTGAGCGAGTGCCAGAAACACACTGCTCGCTCGATCAGCCGATGGCGGTGCAGCGCTGTCATGCACGCTTCGCCTCCTGCTTGCCACATGGCCCAACATGGTGGTCGATGGCAAGGGAAAGTTCAAAGGCATCCAACCGCTCGTGACGAGCCACTATGAGTCTGCCCATGCGAGTGGCAGCGGCACGGCCGCGTCGGCGCCTCGCATCCGCGAGTACCGCGCGCTCAAGAAGATGCCTAGGGCCGAGGAGGCGTTGCAGATTCTGCGACGGATCGGTGCAGTCGTCAAGCCGCTGATGGCCAGTCACGGCTGGGTATTGCCCTTGCTGGCGGAGTTTTCGCCCAAGCAAGATAACCTGCTCGGCATCAACGTCAACCGTGGCCAGAAGATCTGCCTGCGCCTGCGCTGGAACCACAGCCCGGACGCCTTTCTCGACGAGGAGGACGTCATACACACCATGCTCCACGAGCTGACGCACACTGCCCGAGGGCCCCACGACGCGATGTTCTTCAAGCTTCTCGGCAACCTCACGGAAGAGTACTGGGATCTGAAGCGTAAGGGCTTCGTCAGCTTCGAGGCGTTCACCGGGCAGGCATTCCGGCTCGGCGGGTCGATCCCCAGCCGCGAGCCGGCGATGGCGCTTGCGCGCAGACGTGCGGCCGAACAGGCCGAGCAGAGACGCAGGATTGCCGAGCACGAGCGCGGCGGCGGTGGGGCTTCGTCCGGCTCGGCGTGCAAGACACCGGCGCAGCTCGCAGCAGAGGCCGCTGAGCGGCGCAGTAGGCACATCCCGGCCGCATGTCCGGAGAGCGCGGCAGACAACGCGCGCGCGGTGCAGGAGGCAGAAGACGAGGAGGCCATCCAAGGCATTCGAGTCATCCGGATCGAGGATGACGAGGAGGAGCCGGACGTGTGGATCCTCAATGATAACGAGCTGCCGCCGCGCTTTGCCGCGCCGTCCCCGCCTCATGCAAGATCGCGGGCTAACAAGGAGGCCAGCGAAGGAGCTAGAGCGCAAGATGAGCATGAAGTCATCTTCCTCGACGATTCTTGTTCGTCTTCTGAGGATGGCGACGATGACGACTCGGTCGTCATAATTGGCACGCGCGGCGTGCCGTCGCAAAACAAGATGCGCGTCGATGGCAAGCGCAGCAGCAGCGGCACAACGACATGGCTCTGCTCGGCGTGCGCGCTGCGCAACGCGGCCAAGGCGCTGCGGTGCACGACGTGCGACGCGGCGCGGCGGGCGCTCTCTGCGCCCACGCAGGACCCGGCAGCGTCACCGGGATGGAAGGCAGCGGCTGCGACGCCGGATGGATGGCAGTGTGCGGCGTGCGACTTCCCGATGACCGGCGACCTGGGCGGCTTCTGGATGTGCCGTGGCTGCGGCGCGATCCGGCCGGGCTAGCTGCTGTACTGTGTGGACGAGATGAGCCCTGCTCCGGCTCGGGGGCCTGGTGTACACGTGCGCGCGCGCGCGTGGAGCATGGAATGGACAATAGAGGGAGGCGATTCGCTATGCTATACAGAGGGATTGATTGGCAGGCTCAAATGGCCATTAGATATGTAGATGACATGATGCGATGGATGAATGTGGATGGATACGAGGAAAGCAGTTTTGGGGGTGCCATGGAAAACGCATGGCCCGCCCGGCTCATGCAACATACCCCTCATCGGGGAGGCGCTCAGTAGTCGTATTGGACAAAGTTGTTCTGGACGGGGAGAGCGGTCGTCGATCCATCATCAGTGTGCGGTTCGTGTGCGCGCAGATCCTCCTGATCCTCACGCCCGAAGCGCCGGTCTGCGGGGCGTGCAGGAAGATCGAGATGAGCACGGTGGGATGTGAGTGAGCCTTCCTTGCCGCGAAATGATACGGGGGTCTCTGAAGGGGATGGCACTCACGTGGGTGATGGCACCGCAAAAGTCGCCCCAGCTGGCGCCGACGACGCAGCGGTCCGGGCCGGGGGAGCCGCCTGTCGAGCAGGCAGAAAGTTGGTGAGGGTGTCAACAAAAGGAGATGGCGCGCTCGGCCTGGCTGGCAAGACGCACCGGTGTATCCGCTGCTGGTGAGCGGGTACTCTTCGTACGTGCTGTCCCCGCAGGTGCCGCTAAAGTTGAAGCCCTCGTAGTCGTTGTACTGGTGCACCATCCGAGTTGGCGAGGACGACACAGTGCTGCGCCTGGCTGCTGCTGTACTGCGCTCCGCCGCAGCTAACCGACGGAGCGCGGGGCTGCAGCTGCGAGATCGGGCTGGCGTGCGCCGAGAGCGCGAGCGCGGAGATGGCGGGTGAGATGGAGAGCGCGGCGAGGGTGGCGAACTGCATGGTGGGTGGTTAAAAAAGGGGGGAAGGGCAGACGATGCGAGGCTAGGCAAGGTAGGGGGAAAAGAAGTGGCTGTGGGGGTCAAGCCGGAAGGGAAAAGGGGGGGCCGTCTAGCCGGAATTATCTATCAATCATCAGCTAACAGTACAACATGTCAACGCGACCCCGCGATACGATGGAATGGACCGTGGTGCGAGCATGACACACATACACGCTTCCTACTGCTGCCCATCAGAGTCTCGTCTCGTCCTGCCTCGCACAGAGAGAGAGAGAAAGAGTGACTTTGGTGGTGGAATAAGTCAGGCCTTTAATTAGAGCGTTGACAAGGAAAGAGGGTTGTAATTAGCATTTATCAGCATATCGGTCCGCGTGGGGCAAAAACGGCGCTAAGCAGCGTGGGTCCCACGTGAGCAGCAGCCGGCGAGCGCAGTCCACACAGCCGGCCGTATGGTGGCCGCACGGCTTCGCCACGCTAGTGACCATTCACGCGCGGATCCCACCATTCCCATCTTCTGTCCCGCGTCCCGAGTGCAAAGAACGAAGCATATCCGTGGTCACGACGCGTCGCGGTATATGTAGGGGATATACGTATCTGCTATGGTGCACGGTACATTGGCCGTCGTCCAGTGTTGCTGTGGATGCTGCCAAGGAGCCGGCCGAGCGTTGAGCGCTAGCTAGTACTAGCTGCTGACACTGTTCAACAGGCAAAAGAGAGTCCAGGGGGTGCATATGCAGCCAGCGCGGGCACGATGGCGGTGAGTAGCTGCGGGGACAGCCCAGCGTCTGTCCCCTCTCCCCGGTGGCGTGCTCCGGCTAACGCAACGCTGCCCCTGCCCACACAGACCCGACAGATCACCACGTTTCTCATCGATGTCGGCCCGTCGATGCGCGAGCAGATCACTGTCCCCGACGAGCGATCCCTCGATGGTCAACATGCTCCCCCCCGCAGCAGCAGCGACGGCGACGGCAGCAGCGGCGGCAAACGCACCTCGAAACTGCAGTGGTGCATCGAGTTTGTCGTGCGCAAGCTACAGCAAAGCGTGCGTCACACGCCAGCCAGCCAGGCCGTGCGCATGAATATCGGGGGGCTGACTCGCTCTGTTTCTCTCTGTGCGCAGATCCTGTCTGGGAAAAAGACAAACAAGGTCTGCATCCTACTCTTCCACTCCCGCAGTACGTCGCTGCACCTCGAGCACACACGCCCGCGCGGGGTCGGGAGACGCTCGCTGACCTTCCTCTTTGTGCAGACAGCAACAACAAGCTGGTCGACGACAACGTCGCCGGCAACTATGCAGGCATCAACGAACTGTGGATCCCTGCGCCGGCGACGGCGCAGCTGATCGACACGATGCTCGCGCTCAGGGCGACCAAGCCGCACAGAGCGCTCGACGGCACCGGCGATGCGCTAGACGCACTCGTTGTCGCCATCACCAGCATCCTCGACAAGCAGCATTCAGGCATCGGCTCCGAGCAGCGCACCACCTGGAGCAGGCTCATCTACCTCATCACCGACGGCAGGTCCCACCTACATCTCCAGGACGTCGATCAGATTAGGGACAAGCTCCGCCAGGAGGCCATTGCTGTGCGCGTCATGTGAGTCGTGCCCCCGTTCGCAAATGGCTCGCTGCTGACACCCCCTCTCCCCGGGGGGTTCGCTGCAGGGGCGTCGACTTTGACACGCCAGACGAAAAGGTCGCTGGTAAGCCCGAAATAGTGGTGAGTGGCACCGGCCCGCGACACGCGTGCATGCCAAAAGCCAACAGCAAATAAAAAACGCTCAGACCCCATCCACTCCGTCCTACCCACTGTGCTGGCGAAGCACAGGTGCGCAACGAGGCCTTCTGGCACAGCTTCCTCGCCGACGTGCCCGGCAGCGCCGTGACGAGTGCACGTGATGCGCTCCTCTCGGCGCGCTCGCCCGCCATCCACCCGGTCCAGCCCGTCGGCGCGGCCGTGACGCTCTCCGTCGGCCCGCCGCAGCTTGCGACGCTTGCGCGCCCTGCGCAGGACCTCCTCTGGCTCGCGTGCCGCGTGTACAAGTACACTGCCCTTGCGCGGCCCATGGCCCGCAAGGAGCTCGCGCGCCTCGTCAAGCCCCCGGCCACTGCCATCCCCACAAGCGCAAGCACGAGCACGAGCAAGAGCCTGCAGCCCGACAGCTCCGCCGTGCGTGTCTCCGTCATGTACGATTTCCGCGACGCCGTCGAGGTCAGCTTGGACAAAGTCGAAGGCCAGCTGGACCCGCTGCCGGAGAGCGTGACTAAATTCAGGGGCTACAAGCTCGGCAGCTCCATTGTCCCGCTGCCCGCAGACCAGATGCCTCTCGCGCGGACGAACCCCGGGCTGGAGATCATCTGCTTTTTGCATCAGAAAGACGTGAGTTACCCCCTCCCAGCATGGCTTGTTCACGGATATGCTGCCACTGACCGTGCCCGCGCATCGCCCGCCGGGCTCCGCTCCCCGACGCATCGCGCAGTTCGAGCGCCAGTACGCCGTCGGCGAGGTCTCGTTCGTCTTTGCGGACCAAAAGGCGGGGCCCAAGCCGCAACTGCAGCTGTCCGCGCTCGTCAAGGGCCTCTACGAGCGCGACCAATACGCGCTCGCGCGCTATGTCGCTCGCAAGGATCTGGCGCCACGCGTGAGTCTCGCTTCGCAGCCGCGTGCGGTTCTACTGCGAGGGCGCAGAGAGCAGCGTAACAAGGTGCTGATGTTGCCCGCATTTGGCTCTTCGCGCCGCCCGCGGCAGCTTGTCTTCCTGTGGCCCGAGTGCACGCCCGAGTGGGAATGCCTCCTGATGGTCAATGTGAGTCCATCCACCCGCAGGCGGCGACTCGGCGGTCCGTCGACGCCGCTGACGACCGCTCGCGTGGGGTGCTCCGACAGGCGTGCTTCAATGACGACGTTCGCAGGTACACCTTCCCGCCGCTCGATCGCGCTAAGACGGAGGACGGGGAGTGGGTGCACGATCACCCGAGCATCCCGAACGCAGAACAGCTCCATCTCTTCGATCGATTCACCGACGCCACCGATCTGATGCAGGAAGATGAGGATGGGTGAGTTTCGCACCCCCGAATTCTGGGGCGCCTCGCAGCCTCTGGCGCCCGCTCTGCCCCACGAGACTGCGACCACTAACGATCGTATGACGTGTATTTTGCCGCCGAAAGCGAGCCGATTGCATGGTACGATCCGTACGATAGCTTCAGCTTCAACGTCCAGCGCGTCAACGAGGTCCTCGCGCACAAGGCCACCTTCCCGGATCGGCCTGCCCCGCCGCCGCACCCTGCGTTGACACGCTACATGCATCCGCCAGACTTTGTCCGCGAGCGATGCGACGCGCTCCTTGACGACTTGAAGGGCGCATTCGACGTCCGGCCAGGTGAGCAAGAGCGCATGAGTACCGTTATTTGGGCGTTGCCTCTCATGACATGTGCACTACTTCTTTGCTTCCACCTTACAGCGTGGCACCAAAAGGCGTCGAGGACGCGCGAGAACGATGACCCAGGGGCGCAGGCAGCAGCGGCGAAGCGGGCAAGAGAAGCAACGCCGTCGGACCTCGAGGAGGACGCGGTGAAACCCCTCCCGACCCTCGAAGAGCACGGCCCGTTTCATCTTGCCGACCCCGTTGCGGACTTCCAAAACAAGCTGGCAGCCGAGCCGGTGTGCGACGTTGGCCTCCTCCTCCTGCGCATGCAGCACACCATCACGCACCTGCTGCGTCAGCCGCTCGCCAGCCGTGAGTACGCAAAAGTGGCGCAGTGCATCGAGGCCGCGCGCCGCGAGTCCATCGAGCAGGGCGAGAGCGTGCGGTGGAACCTCTTCATCCGCGCGCTCAAGCACGAGCTGCGCACCGGGCACGACGGCGCGCCACCGCAGAAAGAGTTCTGGAATGAGCACATCGCCGGCCAGCTCCGGCTGGGCCTCGTCACTACGGAGGAGGACATTAACCAGGAGGTGGCCGATGTAGGTCCCAAGCAGGCGGACGAATTCGTCGCGCAGCTCACTTGAAGCATCATCCCGCGTACTTCATCAATATGTAGCGTACATTCCACGTCTCTAACTTCTAGCAGCGGTCTTCCTCCAGCTCTGCCTGGCGTGGAGCGTAGTCGCGTGCCGAGAGGTTGCTTCGATGCGCATCCAATGCTGGCTCGATCTTTCGTGCGATCGTGTGGCCGATCTGCTTCGCCCTTGACATGGCCGTGTGCGGCTCGTTCGAGCTGCTCTGCCTGCTGCCGGGCTGCTTTGGGTCGGTAAATCGGCGGCGCAGAGTAGCCAGCCGGAGCGAAGCGCGCGAGCGCATCCCATTCTGATCCTCCTCCTCTTCCGACTGTCGCCGCGCCATACGGTAAGGCAGTGGGACGTCTCGAACCACGCGATACGTATCCGCATTGCCCTGCGCAGGTCGAGACAGGTCAGCGAGACGAACGTGACCATATGAGGCAACAGTGTACGCACCAAGTGTTCGTTCTCCACCCTGAAGAAGTTCCATTGGAAGCGACGGAGCATCTCGAGAAGCGCGTAGATGAAGACACGCGTAAGGGGTGCCGCCGGTCCGGGATACAAATAGATCGTCCAACCGAATCGAATGTAAACGTTGGTAACCTGTCGTTCGAGAAAAGCGGGTTCAGCTGTCTCACCGAGACCGCATTCGTTGGGGCAACTCACCATCGCAACGTAATACCACAACCAGTAGTCCTCAAAGCACAGCTCATCGCGCAAGAGTGGCTTCTTTGCACGCAGCCGGAGAAGCGACCAGTCCATTAAAATGTCCCACGCACTCGTGTAAATTGAGTAAATCGTCGCAAATGTGGCCCACAAAGCCAAATCTTGCGCCCTCGAAGAGCCTTAAGGACACGCCATTGTCAGCCTAATCGCCCAAACGCTTGGTTGGGTTGGGGGAGACTCACCATGGGTCTGATAGCGTATATATAAGAAGTATTGGATGATGCTTGTGGAGTACTTTCCAGCATTGATGAGGTGTATGTGCTGCGTAAACTTGCTATCATACCAACGGCGCCAGCATTGCAGGAAACGCAACAGAGCGGGCACAGCAACTAGCACAGCCGTCCAGTAAGTACCATTGGGATCGCACTGGTCGGGAACGGACCAATGGTGCTGGTATTCGCAGCCGATGAACCACAGTGAGGAGAGAGGGAACGTTAAACTGTTGAGCTCATCGCCAAGCTGTTGAAATAGATGTCTTTCGTCAGTTTGGAACTGCTCTGCTACAACCAGATCACTCACAAAGAAGTCTCGGAATTGCACAGAATAGTTGGATCCCGGCAGCATACCTGCAGTAAAGACTCTGAGGATGCTGCGGACAAACCATTTCCTCGATTCGGCAAGGAAGATTGGAAACGGGTTGAGCATGAATGCCACCACAATAACCATGTATACCTGCCAGTCAAATAGTCGTCAAAAGCGCCTCCATGATCACATCTAGGCCGCTGTCGACTCACCAAAGGCCAGGATGTCGGCGCGGCGCTTTGTGGGAATGGGTTGAGGAAAGTCAACCAGAAGAAGATGCCGAGTAGAAGGAGGAAGAGGCTTGGAATCTGAAAGTACTGATGGTAGTCCATTGCATGCCGGACATCCCACTCGAAAATGAAGACGGTGTTGATGCGAGCACGATGCCAGAAGGCAAGGTTGATGCCAAAAAGTAAGGCAAAGACAGACGGGATGAATAACGCAGCATAGACGCGAAGCAACGACTGAACTTGCGGGATGCGATGTGGCGTATCTGGGTGCAATGCAATGACGAGACCAGCCACTCCGGCACAGATTGCCACACCGAGAAAAAGGCCAGCCTTGAAGACACTGAGGTGGTGGGAAGGATGCTGTGCCGCATAGCCGGTGATGCTACTGCGCAGGCGAGACAAGGCTTTCTTGCGGTCGCCATGTTCAAAGTAAGCGATGAAGATCTCTGCGGCGTCGCTATTTCGTCAGAATTGAGGAGAAGCCGTCAGTGACGTACGACAGAACTCACCTTCGGTGCTCTTGAGAAGCATCTCAACGCGCTGCGATGTGACAAGGATCGATGGCGCGACACGCGCTTGAAAGTAGGCGTCTGCGACGGGGACCTCTAAAATACCAAGCACTTCCCCGTCAGCAGCGGGATCAGGAGCCATATAATAGCATGAACCACTCACCCCACGTCTTCTCAGCCTTCTTCAGAATTTTGGCAAAGCCTGTCCTGTTGAGACTTTGATCATCAAGCCCACAGAAGATCAGTCTCATAGTATTCTGGAATCTATGATGCGATTCATGGTAGCTCACATTCCGTAATTCTTCAAAATCTCTAGCCCTCGATAGATTTCCAGGACGGCCGTTTTGAGCTTCTTCCGCGCATACTTGTAGCGCTCCGGATCTTGTGATAGAGCCGCAGCGCGATTCTCGCGCCGGGAAGCCTCATGATCGCCCAAGATGCGAGCCGCCACATCGGGTGGGATATTCGCCAGGGCGATAGCGCGACGCCGATCGCCCTCGTCACGCGCTCCAGAATCAATCTCTGCAGGAGCAGGTACCGGCGAAGATGGAGCAGCGGCACCCGCAGTCGCGCGTCGCTTGGCGCCTGTTTCTTGACTTGCTCGCCCGTGAGCAGCGGCTGCAGCTCCACCCACAGTTATGATATTGTTCAGCTTGCTCATGGCCGTATCTGCAACCGCGTTCAAGAGTGACCGCTCTTCCTCCTCTCGCGCTTTGAAGTTCCTCCGGTGGTCCGAAAGCTTGCAAAGGTAAATGAGCGAATGTCAGCAGCCAAGGGAGGAGGCTAACGAGACAACAAAACATGAGCGATCTCACCTCCCTCAGCTGCATGGCGATCAATTCGAATCTTGCAGCGTACTCGGATTCTCGCTCCTCGTAGAAGTTTACGATTCTCGTCAGCTCTGTATCAAGCACGGCAAAAAAAATGCGTTCTTCCCAGTCGAAGTTGTCCTCTACTATTGAAAGGAACGTCTTATTCGTCCCCGATGCTTTCTTCTGGCCCTTTTTTGCTTTATCCCATTTGTCTTTGCGTTTAGGAGTGCGGTCCTTGACGCTCGCAGAGGCAATTGCAGGATCATCAGACGGGATTCCGTTTCTAGTCGTTGGCGGATGGACAGCATCATCGCGTGTAGGCTCGTCCGCATGCGTGGCCCCATTTCTTCGGCTCTTGCCATTGCTATTGCCCTCGACAAAAGCAGTGACCTTGCGCCCAATCTCTTCTATTCTTGTTTCGTCCGAGTCTGCACCTGTCGAATGCGAGTGCTTTGGCGTGCGCGAGCTACCATGGCCTTCAGGCCGAGTCCCGCCTGAGGGTGCAGGTGTCGCCTGAGAGGGGGAGGATCTATCACATGCGCGAGATGGACGCGGTCGCAAAGGTATTGCCGTTGCTTCCGGGTCGATGTGCAGTCCTGTGCCCACAAGGCTAACCGGTGGAAGGGCATCGGCTGCAGCGTCCATCTCATCGTCCTCTGCGTCCTGCCGACTGAGCTGCAGCAACGAGGCGAACCGTATACCGGATGCTTTATCATGCGGCTGGAGGCCTGTTGTGGCCTCAGCGCCTGCGCCGTGACCATGAGGACTCAAGTTCCGCGACGGACCGGCTTCGGCACCAGTGTCACCATGCCAGTCCGTACCGCTTTCTAAATCGCGATGTGCTGGCTCGCCAGTCTCACCGTCAACTTCTACCGACGAAGCTTCTCTGTGTTTCTGGTTATGCGTGTTGCCATTTTCGGAGTTGGCACGCCCGCTCTGCTTGAAAGAGAAGCTTTCTCCCCGGACCCTCCTTCGCAGACCTTCTGTGACGTTTCTCGCGGACGCAAAGCCTATTGATGAGTTGTTGCTATTTTGCCTTGACAAAGCGTTAGAACGAGCAAGCCGCGCTCTATGACGAGCGTCGACTCGTTTGATGAGTTTTTTTAGGGAACGGTACTGCAGATAAGCTCTCGACCATTCTGGCTGGGCATTCTCTTCGAGATAGCGTGCGCTGTTCGTGAACCAGCCGAGGATAAGACGTATCAGCGACTCGTGCACGAACAAAACTTGCAGTGAGACGCCTGCGGTACTCACAACCTCATCGTGCCGCAGTGTTCTAGACGGGCCGGAGTCTGCGCACAGACACCACTCAGCACCGCATTCCTTTCCTTGTCCTCAGCAATCGCACAGCGTCGAATAAAATCTTCCTTCCACCGTAGCAAGGACCGAGATGTCCTCGAGGTGTTGAAGCATGACTGGATTCTATAATCATCCAAACAGCTTCACCGATCACCACGGTTAGTGTCCACAATGGCCAGTCTTTATATCTCGCAGAGATGCGATTTTTGTTGCATACCCTGGCGCTTCTGCAAGTTCCAATTCAGGTTCCGGTGACCTTCTCTCGAAAGCACGGGAGATTTCATCATATGACCCCGGAATCCATGAGTCTGTATCCTGGGTCACTGGCTCACCGTACGAGCCACGTGAGGGACCCAGGGCACGCGCTGAGCGAGTCCCAAGCCACGCGGCAAGCGCCTGACGCCTCTAAGACACAATCGGTTGCTGTTGAAGACCTTTTTCCTTCTCAAACCAACCAACACGTTAACACGTATTGATGAGGTTCTTCTTAACCACCGCACTTGCCATTGCGACTCTTTTCCTCGCATTTTACTCCTTTCAGCAGTATAGCCCTTCCCTCTCTGTCCCACCCAACGAAGTCATCGCATCTGTCAAAATGGCTACCGAGCAGAGTGAGTGGCGCGCGCAGGCTGCCCGCAGCCGGCAGGCGACAGTCAACCTACCTTTGCTTACCATTTCTTTTGATCGCCTTTCTCGGCGTGGGCAGCTTACATCATGATCAAGGTGTGCAGTCAACTGGATAGCGAGGCTAACTGTATGCCAATTGAAGACGCTAACACAGGCTGCTGACCCTCTTTCCCACAGCCGGACGGCGTCCAGCGCGCCCTCGTCGGCGAGATTATTGGCCGCTTCGAGAAGCGTGGTTACAAGCTTGTCGCCATGAAGCTCGTCCACGCCGGCACTGACCTGCTCGAGCAGCACTACGGTGACCTCAAGGGCAAGTCTTTCTTCCCTGGTCTGGTGAAGTGAGCTATGCCGCACCTCTTGCAGAAGGCAGTAGCTAGAGTAATGCTGACGCCCGCCTTCTCTCGCAACAGGTACATGGTGCGTTGGAGCGCCTACTTGCATTGGCGCATCTTTTAATTTCAAGCGGAATACTAACCTCTTCTGTCTCACCAATGCCAGGCCTCTGGCCCTGTCGTTGCCATGGTCTGGGAGGGCAAGGACGTCGTCAAGCAAGTGAGTGGGCTCCAGGACAATGCACGATAAACGAATTTGGAGACTGATACATTTTCATTTTAGGGTCGTGTTCTCCTCGGTGCCACCAACCCGCTCGCCAGCGCACCCGGCACCATCCGTGGTGACTTTGCCATCGATGTCGGCCGCAACATCTGGTACGTCAAATCATTGACGCCTACGCACCGATTGCAGAGATCTGGCGTACCTGAGAAGCTCATATACCTTTTTGCTACTCTCTGTGCATGTTGCGTGATTGTCCGTCAGCCACGGCTCCGACTCTGTCGAGAACGCCAAGAAGGAGATCGCTCTCTGGTTCGGTGCACAGGACGCTACCATCCAGTACACCCGTGCTCAGGACGCTTGGATCTACGAGGTGAGTATACTCTTTTCCCCGGTCCGACAGGTTGTCAGGGCCAACAGAACATTGATGCCTCCGCCCGATTCTTTTCACCAGTAAATGCACGCGTGCGTTGTGGCACATGCACAATCCACCTTGTTTTCAGGACCGGGATTGCAACCTAAAACGTACTTTTAGATGCTCTTACGCGTAGAACAGACCTACGCAACGACCCGAAAGGCCCATCGATCCTGGTTTTGACGCTTGCCACACTGGAACTGCTTGCCTCCCTCCACCTGGTCCGGTCTTGAACTCGAGGGTTGAGCCCAGTGAGCATGACTTTTGGATAAGTCTAGATATCTTAAATGAGATAATGAGACATTAGAAGGCGGTTAGAGGAAGTCAATCCTATGATTGGTGGGAAGTGTGACTGGTATAAGGCCGACGAGCTCAACTTGTATCAGCCAGTGCAACGAAGCGGTGCAATGCCAGAGCTGAAAGGGAGCTCGTAATTACGAATCGACTCGCCTAGACTTTTCTTCGCAACAAAAACACCATGTCTGCAGCGATATGCCCAAAAAGTTGTTACCAGATCCGCATCGTATTCTTACAAACCTTTGCGTTCTGGCTGTTGCCGTAACAAGAGGGGGTGTGTTGGCCTACGCAGCGCTTGTCGAGAGTCCTTAAAATCCCAAGCTACATTGACACGCACAACTCGGCCGTGGCGCACGAGATAGGCTGCCCATATTGTCGAAATGATAGATGCATCAGTAGTGGTTAAAAGATAATGGATCCCTCGGAGATACGCCGCAAAGGCGGCTAGTCAATAGAGGCTTCAAACGCTGAAGTATTGAAGCCGGCGCTAAGATCCGAAGCAAAATAAGTGCCGAAAAAAACGAAGCTGGTCTCAGGCAGCCGGACCATGAAGTGCACTATCTGCCGGCCGGACCCGAGGCGAACGAGAGAGAGACTCTGACTTGGTAAGATACGATCAGGTTTGCGTTGGCATCTCCAGCAGATGTGGCCGTGCATTTCTTTCTTTTCTTTCACTTTTTGGAGCTTTGGCGTTGTTGGGAAACAAGCGGACGGGTCAGGCGACTTTTGTCCCATCTAGTAACCTGGAACAGCACTCTGGATCCTTACAGGCAAAGGCTCGATTGTGGCGCGCAGAGAAAGTTTGCAACAATCACCCTATACAAATGCTCTCAGCTCGATCTATGTAGTGATTATAAATGCTGAGATCACTCCCTCCAAGAGACAGCGTGCTATACATAGAGAGCCGTTGGAAACGAGATACAAGGGCGAGGGGTGTACAGCCCGGTTTGTAGATTGTAGACGGAGACGCAGAAGCTGGCTGTTTCTTGAATCTACATATCTCCTTTAACCCGTCAAAAAAGAAAGAATATGAACCGCTTCGGGTCCAGTGTTCCGCGAATGCACGGTGATGACAAAAAAGAAAGAAAGAGAGACGTCTCGTGCAAAGATGCATAACAGGGACTGCGTCTCTTTCGGCGTGCCAGCCGTGAACGTCATCGCCTGGCACATCGTCATCTTTTTTTTCCCCTTAGCCCGCAGCTGTTGTGCTGTGATCTGGGCCGACTGCAACTGTGACTGTGAAGAGCGAATTGGTGAAGAAAGTGGGCTATGCTTCGCTCACACCATTTGTCCTATCGACTCAATGTGGATTATATAGACCGGACACTCCCCCGACCGCAAATCTCACACTCCACCTACAAGCTTCAAGCACTGTTAGTAGGAGCAGCTACCACAAGCACCAGCGTTCGCGCACACGTACACAAGTAGCCAGCTCATCACAAGACTCTAGTGCATCCTTATCCTCTGTCACAAGGCCTCCTGCCCAAGCCCCAAACGCAAGCGCAAAGCGCAAGAGCCCTGCTGACAAGATGGTCGACGCTAGCACCTATATTCGCCGTGGTCATCCGATCAGCTTCGGCGTCCTCGTTCTCGTCTCGCTCATCGTCGCTATCATCGCATCCGCCTTGACGCACGACTACCGCCAAGGTAACCGCGCTGCGAACGAAACGGCGCAAGGGTTGAAGGACAAGGTTCACGTGAGTATGCAGCGTTGGCCATGGAATTGACGATTACGTGACGTAATACATACCAGCGTGCTTGTCTCATGAGTCACCTCGCATCCGCTGATATCCGAACACTGCTTTTTCTCGCGCAGTTCCATGTCTTCATTGGATGGTTCTCCTTCCTCTTCAGCTCGATTTACGTGAGTGCTGCTTTCAGCACTGCCATGGAACCTCAACACTTTATCGGAAAGGTTATATTTTGCTGATTCACCTGCGAACATTTTCCGCTCTCGTAGCTCGGGTGCTTCCTCGCCGGCGTCGGTGGAATCCTGACCTCGATCGCTTCACACCTTATTTTCCTTTTCGTTAATTGGATCTTCTGGGTCGCTGCAGCCGGTTCAATCACTGCTCAGCTCAACGGCGGGCAAAACTGTGGGACATCGGTGAGTAAAAGCTTGCAGAGAAGAAGGCAATACCCTCACGCTGACTGGTCTCATGCTTGCTTGCCGTGCATTGCAGCCGCTCTACTACTGCAACTCGCTCGAGGCGCTCATGGCATTCGATTGGATCGCATTCATCCTGGTCACCATCATGCTCGGCGTCACCATCTTCATCGGTGCTGGCGCTTTCCGACGGGGCCGATCGATGAAGGATGAGATCGCCTGAGCGCAGGCCTTACTCCTGGCTCGCTCTCCTCTCTTCGTACTTCTACCGTATGCACAGACGGCACGGATACCGCAACAAAAAACGTCAACACTTTTCGACATTCATCACGCATCTCTTCGCACCAATCAGGTGGACTTGGACTTTCTCAGCACGCTCCCCATCGCGACTCTACGAAGGAGATGTCGCCTTTGATCCTACCTGGTCTAGCACATCCTTTGCTGCAACCCCAATTGATACCACGACAGGCTGTCACTCCCGGATCCACACCATTAAGGCGGCCGCAGATTGCATCGAATCGCACGTCTTTCAGCTGCCACCCTGCTGCCTCGTCTCCTCTTGTTAAATATGCTCATTCGTTTGCTGCAATTGCATAGTCGTGATAATTAATCTTGGAGCGTGAGTAACCAACAAAGGTTGCTGCTCTTCCCTATGCTCCTTTGCGAAGAGCTAGAGGTGTTCGGTGCATTGGCTACAACACCCCGACTACAGCCTGATTTCATCGCTTGGGCGTGCACTCTTGGCACTTCGAGCACTGCGCGTAGCATCTGCGCAGCACAACCGCGCACCCCTCGCATGCAGACACTTTGACCAACAGCTGAATAACATAGGGTCCCTCTGGCCCCGGCGACAGCTCGCTTGCTGTTCATCAATAGTAAGGGAGGAAGAGCTTTTTACATGCCTCGTCCGCTCTATTGGCTGTGCTGTGCAAATGCTCTGTACTCCGCTCACTGGTCATTCGTGCTGTGTTCCACTAGGTTTTACTAGTTCCCTTTTTTCTTTCTGGCTTGACTGAGGGAATCAGGTGGAAAAACTAAAGAAGTGCGGGGGCCCGCCCACAGCCAGCTATTGCGGACGAGCACTTAGGTCATCAAAGTCAGGCAAAATCTTTGCCTCTACCTCCCTCTGTTCGCATGATCATAGTCAACTCACAGTTGTCCGCGCTTCGCTTCGCAAGCTCAAGGCTGTAACAAGCGCAACACTTTCATCAATGTGTCACCCTTGCATTGAATGAGATTGCTGACAATGGAGGCTACTTGGCATGTTTAATGGTGGTTGCAAAGCACTTACCAGAGCGTAGCGTGCGGCCCCATCAACAATTGCTAGCTTGGTCAGCGGTGAATGAGCTTGAGTCAGGCGGAGACAGGGTCGTTTCAAGCAGGGCATTGTTGCAGGCTGCTTTCCATTACTAGTCAAGGATAGCAAACAAGTCTATCCGCACGGCAAGGAGCGAGGTAGCTTCTGAATCACATTCAAGTGGGGAGCTGCCAAGACGAAGACCATCGGAACTGCTCGCCAGGGTATCTCTACCTTGTCCCTCCTGTCGGAAAGAAACAATCGATTTGGATGAACTTTGCAACAATGCTTTACTTCGTGGTGGTCATTTCGGAGAGGATGCGGTGCACGTTCCTTGGTCTGAGGAGCCAAGTCTTTTAGTACACTGTGAGTCAATATGGATGTTGCGACCACTGACCACATTCTCGAAAAGACCGAGCCTCGCAGCCTTCGCAATATTTTAATTCGCAAGTCGCAAGTCGCAAAACTACGTACATATGCGAGGGTTCGCACTTCGTAACCCTTTGCTTACAGGAGCTACAATTCAGGCCTCGTTTTTCTGGGTGAAGGGAGTTTCATGACTGCGTTGCCCGGAATTAGACACATCGATGAGCGACGGCTAAAGTCCCCGAGGTGATGTAGCGAGGATGATTTGTCCGTTGCCTTTTGGCACGTTTGGCCATTTGAGGCTTGGGCACGTTCCACATTGACGAGATCTGATAAAACTTGGAAGTGCACATTGCGCCAAGACACGAAGACAAGCGTTGGGCGGGATGCCTGCGGATGGTTCTGGATGGGAGTTTTGTTCGGAGAGGTGCATGAGCGCCGCAACCTGCAAGCAATGTCAGCTTGCGGCGTTAAACCGCTGCGGGGCCTGTGTATTTTTTCAGGGCGTTGTGGTACATAATCTCGCGCCTTCTGCCGATTGCTCTACGGTGCTCTGGAAGAGTGCCAAAGGCAAGTCCGCAACAAAGACCGGGCAACCGCGCCGACAGTCGGCTTTGTCTCGCTCTCGGCTGTCAATCATCCAGGTTCAGGTGATGTTCATCCTCGGTGATCCGTACCTGACGGAAATTTGGTGTAGTTGCCTGGAATTTTACAACTTCATGGTAGTTTTTCGAGCTGTTCTTTCCGCAAAATTGCAAGCTACTGTATGTGGTTTACTATGCTCAAACCTTCTGTTGCAACCGTCGGCGCTCAGTGTAGACCAATGGGCAGAGGTGCAGAGGCACTGTACGAAAACGGGGATAATGGCTAGATTCATACCTGTCTGAGGAGCATACACGTGCAGACAGCATAGTCGAGCATGAGTGATGCGAGGGTTAAGTACGACACTGACGGATGTGCCGATGTTGGGAGTTACGCCGCGGGAGGAGTGAATGCATTGCTACGTATCCCTTGAGTTCTTCACCTCAGTTCGAAAAGGAATGGCGTAGGTGTCGTACTTGACACGTCGCCTTTCATTTTGCTATTCCTTCTCCACATATATCAGCGCAAGGCGATGAATCTACTCCTGTGCAAAGCCCACCATTTCCTCTCGACGCACAGCAAGCACCCCCGCGGCCCTGTTCTGTGACCTCTACACCAGTGCTGAGGCACCGTCCAAACATCACATCGCAAGATGCTCTTCAAGCTCTCTTCAGCCCTGCTGTTAGCGTCCAGCCTGGCCGTCGCCACGCCGACGCCGTCTACTCCTTTTGCTGAAGATGTTTACCTGGAGGACCCACACGTCCTGTTTTCACGTCAAGCCGGAGCTGTCCGTCCCAATGCAACTATCGACATCAGTCCTGCGTTCCCGACGGATATCGGTTACTCTGGAACCATCAAGTATGGAGCCGCGCCCTTCCTCGCGCAGAACAACCGCTTGAACTCGACGAAGCCCAACCTCGGGGCGGCGACAAAAGCGGATGAGTACACGCCAGCAAACTCCAAGGGCAGTGACTTTAACATGGCCAGGTACTGGGGAAATACGGTTTGTCTTGGCTCATCATTAAAGACGCGCCGTGCATCAGCTCCTGACATGACATTGACCCCTCCTTCTCGACCATACAAAGTCTCCTTGGTTCCCATCGCCCCTGTTCTCCGAGGCTCAGAAGAACCGTCAGCTAGACCCAACTTGCAAGATCACAAACGTGCATATTCTTCACCGTCACGGTGCACGCTACCCTACGAGCTACTCAACCGAAGGCGCCCCGTACTTTGGCGTCCTCGCCACCAACGCCTCCACCGCCGCTGCCACTGGCGGTGCTGCATTCACCAACACTGGTCCTCTTGCTTTCCTTTCCAACTACACGTACCAGCTGGGCGCTGAGATCCTCACTCCCGTCGGCGCTCAGCAAGTATTCGACAGCGGTATCAAAGCGTACTATTCATACGGCTCCTTGTACAATTCAACCGCAGGCGGTAATGGCACAGCTCCTCGCAAACCTGTCATCCGTACCACCAGCCAGGAGCGCATGCTTGACTCGGCTCGCTACTGGACGGCTGGCTTCTTTGGTCTTGACGCGCCGTCACTGATCGATCTACTCGTCATTCTCGAAGGTGACGGTTTCAACAACACTCTTGCCAGCTACGATAGTGAGCTTTTCAGTATACTAATTTCGAAGAGGAAGAGTGATCAACTGACAAATTTCCTGCTGCGCTTTCTTATTCCCTTGCAGCTTGCAACAACAGCAACGTAGGCGCACTCGCCGTTGGTGACACCTATTTGACGCCTCAGTGGGAAGCCACCTACCTTAAAGGCACGGTTGAGCGTCTGCAACAGTACACCAGCCTGAACTTGACGACAGAAATGGTCTACGGAATGCAATCTCTCTGCGCATACGAGACGAATGCTCTAGGCTACTCGCCCTTCTGCGAACTCTTTACCGAGGACGAATGGCGTGGCTTTGAGTACTTCCTCGATCTGCAGTTCCAGGGAGACTACGGCAGCATGAGCCCCTCGGGCCGCGCGCAAGGTATCGGCTACGTGCAGGAGTTCCTCGCGCGTCTGACCAACGGTACCATCCCCGCAGATCAGATCACGACGCAGAACAGCACTCTCCTCACACCGGAGTACTTCCCGACCGACCAGCCAATGTATGTCGACTTTACGCACGACGACATCATCCTCTCCGTCCTCGTCGCGCTCAACTACACCCATGTGGTCGGCGAATACTTGAGCGCAACCACGATGGATGACAACAGGACCTTTGTCCTGTCCCACATCACTCCCTTCGCCGCCCGTCTCATTTTCGAGGTCGCCGAGTGCGGCTCAACGGAGGGCGGCAACAGCACGCAGATTATTCGCACCATCCTGAACGACGCCTTGATTCCGATGAACGAGGCGCAAGGCTGCACACCCCGCTCCGATGGCAGCTGCCTTTTGTCGGAGTTCGTCCAGTTCCAGCAGGCAACTGCTTACAAGGCGGCTAACTTCGACTTCGCCTGCTTTGGCAACTACACGCTCACGGGTCCGACCGTGACTAACGGCACCATCGCCTAGTTTCATGGTGACCTAGCGCTAAAGCTCTTTCAACTCCCTTTCGACTTTCGCGCCCAATTGTTATTTTGATCGCCCTGGATAGTAGCTGCTGATCACTTCATTGCCCGCTTCTGCTTAACATACTCTTCAGGCCCACCGCGCGATAGACGGCCTGTAATGCATATTGCCATCCACAAAAGACAACAGGCGCCTCCTGGCCCTTTTCATATTTTGTATCCTCTATTTCGTTCGTTTACATCAAGCCAAATACCCCTTCGCGAGAGCGATTTCTGCGTTCATGACCGAACTCGTAGCGGCGCCGATCATAACATTGTTGGACAACGCCACAAACTAAAGACAATAAGCGTTGGTTAGTGTTCGGACAACAGCAGCCAAATGGTTGTGAAGTGCGCACCTTAATGTCAAATACTGGGCACTTCCGCACGCGCCCGACATTCACGCCGGCTCCGTCCTGCCAGTCTCTATCCAGCCGCGGCTGCGGTCGATCCGGCTCGTCGTGCACGGTGATGACCTGTTTAGGTGCGGAATGACAGCCAAGTTTCTGCGCTTCGCATGTGTACTTCCTCAGAACTTCCTTTACCTCCTCCACGCTCGGTGCTGGCTGTTTCTTGAAGCTGACAGAGACGCACTCAGTATGCCCGTCCAATACGGGCACGCGGTTGCAGTGCGCGGAGATGGCGAGATCGTCGAGCTGCTCAAACGCCGTCGAATTTGCATTGATACCTCCAAGGATCTTGCGCGTCTCGCTCTCGATCTTCTCCTCCTCACCCGAGATGTATGGCACTACGTTGTCGTGAATATCAAAGGAGCTGACGCCTGGGTAGCCTGCGCCGGAAACTGCCTGCAGTGTCGAAACCATAATTTTGTCGAGTGGGCCAAACGCGTCCTGGAGAGCCTTCAAAGGCACAACGATTCCGGTCGTGGAGCAGTTTGCGTTTGTGATGATGAATCCTTTGGATGGCGACGGAGACAAGGTGGATCGTTGATGTGGAATGATGCTGAAGTGATCGGGGTTGACAAGTGGAACGACGAGTGGACAGACGGGGTCCATGCGGTAGTTGCGTGCGTTCGAAAACACGCGCAGGTTGGCGTCTCGGAATGCAGGTTCTGATGGAACGGCCTGGGTTCAGTTGTAATAAATCGCAAAAGAAATGGCAGCCTGCTTACCGATTGTGCTAGCTGGCCCGCTGTCGAGCCCGCTAAAGACTACTTCGCAGTCAACAAACTCTTTCGGCTCGCATTCGACCAGAGTCACGTTCTTGACATTCTCAGGAATGGGCTTGACTTGCTTCCATCTCCCTGCCACCGCATCTTTGTATGACTTCCCTGTGGAAGATGATGAAGCCCCGAGTGCAGCCAGCTCGAACTGAGGATGGTCCGCCAGTTGGAGGATGAACCTTTGGCCCACGGTGCCTGACGGAGAAAGGGTTAGCTGAAGATACTTTTAAGGCCAACTCGGTATCGACTCACCAGTGGCACCCAATACGCCTACCTTGACCTTTGCCATCGTGTACGGTGCCTACCTCCCTAGGAGTCCGATGCGTACGGGACCAAATGCACTCTATACGCTTAGCTTAACTTGGACAGATGAGAGAAACGTACAAAGTGCGAAACGGGAAAGAGCGAAGCGAGTCAGCCCGTGAGTCAGAATGAAAGTACGTGAGTGCGCAGGGGAGGTAGTAGGTTCCGAATTCCGAATTCCATGTTTCCTTCCGGCCTCCCTGGAGATGCTCTCGTTTTTCCCAGTTTCCACTGCAACTCTAGACGACACTCACAAGTCCATTGTTCAAGGGTTGCACAAGCAGACGAGCATGTCTTTGCAATCTTGGGCTTACATCGCTGCTGGAAGGTCCCCCTTGATCCCAATTGCATACTACAAAGACAAAAGCATTAGGGCCTTCCTTGGTAGTGTCGCAACTTGAACCTACGCCAGTCTGGATTGGCTCGGGTTGTCCAAATGGCCACCCAAGAAGCTAGTGCCAGCATCAACGATGCGCTCGCCAATGCTAGCATCAGCGCTGGCCATGCATCTCGATGCAAAGATGACAGCATGCAGTCGAATATCTATGCAATCTTTTTTTCGGATGCGAACCTCAATTTCGCTCTGTCCGAATGGCTCGCGGTAACCGAGTATCTGGGTGTCGCGTATGAAGTCGTACCGTGGTCTTCCACCTTGTCGCATCTCGCTAGCGTCGCACCACAGTCTCGCGAAGCAGCGCAGCTCTACTCACAAGGCAGCAGCAACAAACGAATCCACAACGAGCAGACGCCAGAATGGGATTCTCCATTCGTTCTGTTCCACATTCCAGCTGGCAACGAAGCCGTCGAGCGCATCTGCAAGCGCAGTGTAGCCATCAAAGACGCGTGGGAGCTCTGGGCTGAGGCTGCTGACCATGCAGAATTGCACGCCAAGCTTCAATCACCTCAAGGGAATGCGAAATGGCAGAAATACTGCGATGAAAGGACCTCTTGGAAGTTCGATGTGCTCAACTTTGGATACAGGATTTCAGAGTACGAACAGCGAGCACTCTTTCAAGGCTTTTCCTACATGGCCGCCGCTCTTACGGGCGATATCAAGATGAAAGGCGCAGAGCTGCTGGTTGGTGTTGTCCAGCTACATGAGAAGGGCTTAGCAGCAGAGGCATCAAAAGAAGCCAGACGAGCTGAGAAGGCGAAGACTGGGCACATCACTAAACCTCAACATATCTTCGTCGGGAGGAAGCTCCAGATCGAATTTGGCAGGGACAAGGTTGATGTCTTTGACGTCAAGAAGAGGGTATATATTGGAAACACGACCATGGAGAGCGAAATGAGTCTTCGAATGGCTCTGATGGGCTTGGTGAGCGACGCTTTGCCAAATTGTAGCCTTGCATAGTGAGAGGTCACTGACCGTACACATTCAATCTAGGCCGGCCCCGGGAAGATCATTTACGATCCATTTACCGGCACGGGTTCAATGCTGCACGCAGCGTCTCTATACGATGCTTATGTACTCGGTGCCGAGATAGACGTCCGGGCGTTGCGTGGGAAAGAGCGTAAGTGTCACTCACTCCAATCACGGAGTTCGCGCCTTCCTCAACTGACCTTGCTCGGATTCCCGCGCCGCTTGGACGTACACAGTAGCAGGTCCAGGTAAGACTGGTATCATGAAAGTCGCCGAACAGTACGGCTGCACGCATCGATATCTCGATTGCCTGCACATGGACTTTACGCAGCCTGCGTGGCGCAAAGAGGTTTACCGCGATCAAGGACTGTTCGATGCCATCATCACCGATCCACCGTATGGTGTTCGAGCCGGTGCAAAGAAGCTTGGCCTCCGAGCAAATGGGCGGCATCACGACGGACCGGTCATCATGCCCGATGGAACGCCTGCACATCTGTCAGTGCTGAACAACTCCCAGGTCAAATTGACCCTGTCCGTTGCTGACTAGTCTGCTCCCGTCTGCATCGCAATACTGCAGGACCATGGATTACCACCCTCCGATGCGCGCCTATCACCTCCAAGATCTGCTGACGGACTTGATGAAGCAGTCGTCGCGTCTGCTCAAAGATGACGGCCGCCTGGTTTTCTTTGTGCCGTCCATCAGCGAGGAGGAGGACAAGAAGACGCATGTGCCCGAGCATCCAGATCTTGTGCTGATCGCCAAGAATTACCAGGATTTCGGATACTGGGGCCGCATTGTGAGTCACCATGCCGTGTATGTGCGTATGTACGCGTTGGTATGCTCAACTGACCCGCATGATCACCTTGCCTTCCGCATCAGCTGATCACCATGCGGCGAAAGCGGCGCACGGACGGCGCTAGTGGCGGTTTTGCAAGTGACCGCAACGGATCTGACACCGGCGGCGTGAGGCATGATGGCTTCATTTCCTCCTCGACGACTTCGTTCTCTAGGGCAAACGAAGACGCGCACGAGTTCCGCAATCTGTTCCACAATCGAAGCATGTAGGGTGAGGATTCCCATGAAGTGATCGCTTCAAGCAAGCAATCAAAGCAGTGGGTAGTGAATGCAGCACCGATGATCCAAGTATATCGATGCCCGGTGATAATGAATACAACAATGAAAGCGCGAATATATAAGTGTGAATGCTGCGAGGGGATATAACAAAAAAATTGGGGTCGTGCGAATGCGACGAAAAAGTCTCATGGAGGCGACAGCAGAGAGTGAGCAGCCTGTGCCATATCCCTAACCGCATGTCTTAGCTCTTCGAGCGTGATGACGCGAGGCTCGCGTCGAGCGCCACCTTCGTTGCAAATACTTTCACTGCCGCAATTGCTTCCGCTGCCATTTCGAAGCATCCCTTCATCTTCTGTTTCCTGCTCCATCTTCTCCTTTCGTTTGCACACGTCTCCCTTCATCGGCAGCTGCTGACGCTCACGATCGATCTTGATCAATTTGGAGTAGTGCAGTCCGCAGGCGTTGCAGAGCGTGCGCGGGCCCGAAGGCCCCTTGCGCCACTCGGGAGAGTCGTCAGCCCGGCAGCACTCACAGCACACCTCGGCCGGTCTTCGACAGCGCTTGGCGTATACAGGGGGACCCCTCTTTTTGCTACTGCTACCGCCGCTGTTGGTCTTGGTATCTGCAGCGGCTGAGCCGATGCTGCCGGTGCTGGTAGTGGTGCTTTTGCTGCTGTTGTTGCCGCTTACGCTCGAAGAGTAGTATGCCTGTGTGCTCCTCACCCTACCGTTGGCGTTCGCGGTGAGGTACTCGACCGCAGAGCGCGCACGCGGGCGACCGCGTCGCTTGACGCCAGCAGCCGCATGAGGCTGGATGTGCTGCTGAGACTGGTATGAGGCCCAAGAGGCGACGGACGATGGTACCGACGCAGTGAGCGGCGACACGAGCACCGGCGTATTGGCGATGGCAGCTCGTAGCGAGCGCGAGTCTGCAACAGAGGAAGCCCCGGCTGCTGGCAAGCTGAGGCGGCCACCATCGCTACCACCGTTACTGTCAGGGTCGACGAAGAGGCGCGGCGATGCGTGCAAGCATGTAGACGACGCAGCGGGTGACAGAGCGGTGAGATTATGCGCCATCGGACTCTTCGATGGTGTCGGTAAGGATAATTGGGCATCTGCAGCTGCGCGGTAGAAGGTCGTGATGGGGGGCAGCTTGATGTGCATTTTTAATCTGCTGTCGACGTCTTGACCGTTGCCTGCTGCAGAACACATCAGGTTACACCACACGTACATGAAAGGAGGAAAACATAAGTGATCACGGTGTCAGCTCACCGGGCTGATTACAAGCTAGACAGGGTTACTCACACGTCATGGCGTTGGAAGAGAAAGGGCCCTTGGAGGCCTGGTTGTCCGGTTCCGAGATGAGGGTCTGAAGCAGGTCATAGCCTCGAAGACAGCCGTCTAGCAGGTCATGTACCTGCAGTGTGCAAGGCTTGCTGTCGTGCGCCATGTGAGCGGCAGCAACAGCGCAGATCTCGTGAGAGAGAGCGTAGATCTGGAAGGGAAAGCAATACACCATTGGAGAGATGTGATTGACAAGCCCTGGGAACAGAAGGGAAGTAATAGGCCCCGCCTACCTCTTGCAATGTCCGTCGCCGCTGCTCGTTGTCGCCGTGGTGCGAATCGTCCTTCGAAGCCGCCGAGGGCCATGCTGGAAGATGGGCCTGCCGCTGATGGGCGTGCTCCTGCTCGTGCTGATGATAATGATGGTGATGATGATCTGCAGAGACGTGGAAGCCGGCGGCGACGAGGCCGCTTGAGTGAGTGTGGCTGAAGAATGAGCCGGGAGTGCAAGGTGTCGACATGGCGTCTACATCTACGTCGTGCTGCGGATGGAATAGATTTCGTTACTGGGTGGCTACCACCAGCATGACGAAGGGAGAAGAAGGGGAAGGAGTCAAGCAGAAGCCCCCATGTTCACCTTGTCCTTATGAAATGGACGAGCACGTAGCCTGGCTGGACGGGATGGTAAACCAATCAGGACCCAACAAGGCGGGTTCCTCTCCATAAACTGAGGGATCGGACAAACTGCGTCCTCCGCTTGTTTGAAAGCTGTTTGGTGGAGTGCCACCCCATACATACATGCATGTATATAATTATGGCCATTGCCGATTTGACCGTATGCATCTGCATCGGCGGTCGCGGGGCAAAGCCTGGCAAAGAATGGAAGGTACAGCGAAGAAGAATGTGCAGGTATGCACGGAGTCGCCTCGTGGCCCCAAACTTGCCCTGGCCTGCCTCTCCAGTTTGACCATTGCCTCACAACCGACAGCGCCATCCTTTCCGAATAGGACGTTTTTCGGAACCGACAACAAAAAACCTCCGGGAGTGATCGGAGGACGCCGCAGTGCCCTGTGACGGCGACGTTCCTGTGTCGTATTGTTGTGCGCGGAGGTGCGCCAAGGCCATCTGAGAGTCTGCGGAGGCTTCATGCTGCGAGGGGTTGAACACGGCTATTGCTTTCCACACCTGTTGCCTTGTGCTTCTCTCTCTGATCTGACGGCACTTTGGAACAGGCTTCAGCCCCGTTCCGCCCGAGCTGT
>NW_013546917.1:0-65032 GCF_000711695.1 Tilletiaria anomala UBC 951 | reverse complement strand
TAGACCAATGGCCAGAGGCGCAGAGGCACTCTACGAAGCCATATGATAATGGCTAGACTCATACAAGTCTAAGGTGCATACATGTGCATATACCATAGTCCAGCAGCAGTGAGGGCAGGGGAGAAAGGAGGGAGAGACGCTGGCGGTCATGCCGATGGTAGGGCCCATGCCGTACCAGAGCTGAATGCATCGTCGCGTGTTACTTTCCGTCCTTCACAACAATACATTGGACTACTGACCTGCTTACTATACCAAGTACTACTGAGAACTGATATTTAGTGAGTAGAGCTAATGACTTCCGTGGTTGTATATATACATACTAACTCATACGTAGCCGATGATAGACTGTTTTATCCGCCGGCTAAACTCGCATTCAGGCAACAGGCATTCACACAGCTTTTCTCAAGCCGGCGAAATCAATGCGGGAGCCTCGGCAATCTCCAAGCCATTCACCGTGTTGGATTTGGGGACAGATTCCGGAACTTTTGTAAGCAGTTGTAGTATTCCAAAGTCGGGGACGTCTGTTGCAGTTTTGCTGCAGGGCGCATCAGAAGCCAAAAAGTGGGAACGACGCGGAGTTTTTATCGCTCTGTGTCCATGAATGGTGACCAGTAGTATGTCATTTTGGTGGCTCGACCTGTGGGATGCTCGCCGCTGATGGCGATGGGACTTTCCGACCATGCATGGCCTGCTGAGCACGGCGAGTCTGGTCGATCACCCTTCGAAGGGGTTTGGCGGCGAATCACCTGCAGAAGCGTAATTGTCAATGGTTCTGAAATCTCGAGAGTTCGACGGAGAGCGCGATGGTGCACAAAAAGGTCAATTGGTCACGCGCTGAAAACTGTTTATCACCTGACCGTGGCAAACATTATAATGATTCAGGGAGTGACACATTGTATTGAGATATCTATTGTGTAATGGGTTGATGCAAATAATTGGAACGGAGAATCGGCGAAATGAGAAACGCACGGAATGCAGTGACTGACTGTGATTTGAAGTGTCTTAAATAAGTGCCGCATGAATGCGAACGCCTCTCTGACGTTATAGGTTGCGAGTTATCGCAATGCTTAGGAATCTTCGCTCTTGTGAACAGAAAACAATCTGATTAAGAGTTCTCGTTGAAATGGGGTTCTGTGTACTCCTCTGTCGGACTTCCGACCAAGCCGAGATCCGCTTCACGCATCTTTGCGGCTGTGCGATCTGCTGCTGTGCGGCCCTCCAGGTCGCGAAGGTTAACGGGACCAAGGCCCGCAACACTGAGTCGAGTTGGGGCATCTGGCGCCGGGCGCGCAGAGATGGAAGAGGATGAGGTGGAGGGTGCCGCTGCTTGCGCCCGCGCCTCTGCAACTCCAACTTGCTCGCTTGGTTTCGGCGCCTGCCGTAGGCTGAATGTTCGTCCGATTGGGAGAAGCGGTTCCGTACTTGTCGGCGTGTTGTGCGTCGACACACTCCCGTGTGAGTCTGGTTCCGGCCAGCCCCACACTTCCGCCACAAAGCGGGCCAAGTCCGGCTGTGGGACTCTCGTTTGGCTCTTCTTGACGAAAGGATGACTCATCATCTTGATAGGTCCGGGCCGCTTGATCCCATCCTTCTCAAGACAGCGCGCGATAAAATCGCGAAGTGCCTTGGACCACTTGACACCGACGCTCTCATCGTCTTGCAGCTCTGGTACCTTCATAGATATGACATACGAGAGCAAGTCGATTGGCCCCAGTGGCGGCTCGCCCTCAGGCGGAAACGGAAATCGGTTTGAGGCAAGCTCGAGGATCGTGAGGCCTAAAGACCAGACGTCTGAACTGATTGTGTATGGAAGCCCTTGGATGCGTTCCGGCTGAGGATGTAAGGGGGTCAGCTTGGCAAGCGCAGAATGTATGTCTCCTTTTCAAAGGCGACTCACAGCCATGTAATAGCTCGTACCGGTGAATGTGCCAGCCATCGAGTTAATCAGCTCCCCAGAGACGCCAAAATCGCACAGTTTGATCTGCCCTTGCCGTGTGACGACGATGTTGGAGGGTTTGATATCTCGATGGATGATCTTGCGCTCGTGCAGATACCCAAGCCCCTTTAGTACGCATTCTGAGATCTTGCCAAGAATTTTTTCACCTGTCCGCCCGCCCCTCGCTTTCACTCGCTTGTAGATCGCCGCGAGACTGCCAGCTTCGCAGTATTCCATGCAGATGGCAATGGACGTGTCCTCGTCCTCCAGGAACGCGCCGTAGTAGCGCACAATGTGGTCCGAGTGGCAAGTCCGAATGAAGGACAGCTCTCGCAGGATCTGCCGGTGAATCGCCGGATTTGGAGATGTTGCAATGGTCTGTGTAGCAAGCCACCTTTCCATCAGTAAAGGGAATTGACACGCGTCGCTTTCAGCAGGTAAGCTCACTTTCTTGGCCATCAACAATCCTGTTGGTACGTGCCTCGCTTTCTTGACTTCACCACTTGCGCCTTCCCCAAGCCGCCCGAGGATTTCAAGGTTGCCCTCGAGCACTAGATCGTCTGGTACCCTGCTCGGGCCTGCAATTCCATTCTCCCCTTGCTTGGGTCCGACAGGCAGCTTGAGATTAGAGCCCGCGCTCATTCCGTCCTCCTGGTAGGATTTCCCATTGCGCTTTGCGCTGTCGTCCACGCGCATCCCACCAATGGCTCGGCGCAGGTCGTTTGTCATCGCTGTAAAGTCTGTCGCACCCGGTTGCTGGCCTTGCGGAACCGTATCTGGATACAGGCTTTGAGTGCCACATGCAACGGTGGTGCTAAAGCCTGCAGAGCCTTCGTACCCGTCATTCTCCTCAAAGGGACCCGTCGCAAGCGATAGTGCTAGGGCACCTGAGACAGTTGCGCCATTCGTTCCACTGATGCTTCCATTAATATTCGAATTTCTTCCCGAGCTCCATGTGCTGTCGTTCGTCTGCGATGCAGTCGATGCGGAGGAAGGCCCTGAAGAGAAAAAAATGAGCGAGGCCATGCATCTGAGGTCTGAGATCGCAGCCCCGCAGTGACCTGTCGCACTGAGTCACTCACTTGAAGGGATGCTCAGCTTTGGCATACCCGGCCGCTTTGCCGGCTTTGGAGGTATGATTGACATTGTAGTTGTCTTGAGACTGCGGAGTCCTGTCTCTCCAAGTGACGACAATGAGTGGGACTGTTGGGATGACGGGGACAGTCAGCTACGGCAGCGTCCCACGTGGTGCTACTCCCTCGGCTTTGGGCTTCACCACGATTCCAGCTGCTTGATACCATAAGCCAGCGAATCAAAATGACGGGCCGAAGGAGAACCAGCAACCGATGCCTTGTGCACCCTGACTAAGGTTGGTCAGTCATTCTTCGAGTCGATTCATTTGAATTTCGTAGAGCCCACAGCTTCCACGCGCCACAGGCCGCAGGCGCGCCGCTCGAAATATTTGTTTATTCGTGCTACAGGGAACGAGCAATGGGATGCACATTACACTCCATGTACAGTGGCTTGGCTTCCCTCCACCAACTTCGGCTATCAATTGGGGGCTGCGCAAGCGGTTTGAGCATCCGGATCACTGAAGCAAGCGGCAATGTCGGAAAGCCACACGAGCGGCAGTCGCTACAACGAGTACGACCGCTCCAGAGGCGGCAGCAGCGTGCACGGGCACGACGAGTACATTCGAGGTGGGCGACGCGACAGCGACTATAGGGGAGGTGCATCACGATGTAAGCTGCTACGCGCCTTGAATCCCTCATGACTCCTCTGACGCATCCTGACGCCCATCCGATTTGCCTCTACCAGACGATGAGGGTCCTACAGAACTAGACTACGGGCCTCGGGCCGGCAGTTCGAGCGCAGCAGCATCTGCTTCAAGGGGCGATCCTTCCCGTGGCCGTGACCATTACGACAGAGAGCGCTCCTCTGCACGTCCGCCCTCAGGAACTACTAGCAGATATGATCGCGAGGCTGGAGATTCACGCTATGGTGGAGGCCGGAGAGATGAACGACGGGGCGCAGCACGGGACCATTGGCATCAGCCGTTGGACCCGAGGTCAGGCAGAGACTATCAGCGATCTCGATCACCTGATTACCATCGCAGAGATGTGCCACCGCCCCGCGAGGGGATATGTCGGAACCGTAGCCGCAGCCCAGCCCCAGCAACACGCAGATCAGACCGGAGCGAGGGTGACGACGACCGCTGGCACGACGTGGATCATTCACGAGGGGAAGAGCACGCACACAAAGCTAGGCCCTCATCTGGTCGAGCCGACAATCGTCGAGGTGAAGAGCTAGAAAATGGAACAGCGGAAGCAGATGAAGAGTCAAGGACGCAGCCTGCGGGTGATGAACAGCAGGAAATGATGGCTGCCATGGGCTTTGGTGGGTTCGGGACGACCAAGGGCAAGAAGATTGACGACGCGAGTCAGCTGGGCTATGCGAAGATCAAGCAGGAGCGGACATGGAGACAGTACATGAACAGGTATGCACTAGTCCTCCTAACAAAAGCTACACGCGAAAGGTGTCGAATGTCTAAGCTGACGGAAACGCTCTTTTTATTGCACCTTTAGAAAGGGGGGTTTCAATCGCATCTTGGACAAGATCAAATGATTCGGGAGCTCTCAAACAATGCCCAGAATTGCATGCTAGACTCCGTCCTTTCAAACTGCTGCTCATCGGTCATCTATAGTGTCTGTGAAGTGTCCTGTGTGGCTGGCATTGAAGCGCGGGGTGTCTTGTTAGTAAGGCATCTAGTCCGTGAGGTTGTGATCTTTTCCTGCACATGGAATGTCATCGAAGTGTTGTAATGCGAAGCTCCTTTTGACTGAAGGCGCATGGCCGGAGACGCAGATGACGAGACGACTGATTAGGGTTGAGTCGAAGACGCGACGCAATCGATACCCGCAACGACAGTTCGTGCACGCTCAAGCTCGCTCTTTCATTAACCTCGCAAGCAAGTTCGTATACACACGCATTCAGGCGATCAAGCGGGTCTACTGCTTAAGAGGCTGATCAAAGCGACAGTTGTGCAATCAGCAGGTGAGCGACGTCAGCACCAGACCTTGCAAACAGTCCATATCCAAGCTGATCTCTTGCTGAGAGGATCAGGTCTCACGCTCGTCCCGAGACCTGGCCAGGTAGGCGTCATGTCGTCGTCGCCAAGGTGAGTGCACGACTCGACTTTCCCCGCGCAGAGCATTCGCACTCATTAAATTCCTTTCTTGGGACCTTCTCTGCATTACTATCCGCTGACTCTTCCAGATTTGACTACTATCAGACAGACACATCCGTGACTGTCACGGTCTTTGTCAAAGGCGTGACAGAGGACCGCCTCGATGTCCAGTTTGGCGAACATAGCGTAAGTCGACATGGCATTTCTATCACTGTGATGGAGCTCTACTGACAAGCGACAATGACATGTGCCACTTACCCTTCTCCTTTGGCAATGGCAGCTCCATGTTGCGATCAAAGGCGCCGATGGATCAGAAACAGCGCTCAAGATCGATCCGCTTTTCGCTTCCGTGAATGCTCAAGCATCTGCATACAAGATCCTGAGCACAAAAGTCGAAGTATCTTTGGTGAAAGCCGCACCCGGGGTCCGGTGGGCAGGATTGCAAGGTGACACTGGGGGGATTATCGCTGGAAGCAGTAAGTTTCGACCTTGTTTGATGTCACACTGAGGCGTGTAGAGCTGACACAATGCCCTCGGCCCCTTCAGCGCCGGCATCCTCAGCCGTCCCGAGCTCGTCGACAATACCAATGAGCGTACCCACTGATCCTGCCGCAGAGTCAAGCAGCGGCCCATCCGCATCTGCACCCGGCAAGCGGCCTTCCAACAAGTGGGACGCACTCGATTACGACACATTGGCAGAAAGCAAGCAAGAGGAGGACTCGGACATCAACAAATTTTTCCAAAAGATTTACGCAAATGCCAACGAGGACACAAGGCGGGCGATGATGAAGAGCTTCCAGGAGAGTAATGGGACAGCACTCTCGACCAATTGGGAAGAGGTGGGTAAGGGCAGGGTCGAAACTCAGCCGCCGGATGGCATGGTGCCGAGAAAGTATGGTGCTTAGCCTAGATAAGCTACAGTTCGGAAACTGTGCCATACACAGCACATAGCTGTTCGGGCCTCAAGAAACAGATGCATTAATGCCTTGCGATTCGGCACCTCAAAACTCAATGCTCACTGACCGATGCGTGGGCAACGATTCCGATTCTAACTGTGCTTCCATGCGTATTCCGCGAATGCTTTCAATTCGACATACTGCTTCGCCAGCAACTCGTCCTCGCTCAGCCCTGCAGACATTATTTTGCTACTACTTCGGCAGCTCTCCACAGCCTCTAGCGAGTCGACAAAGTCATACGCACCGCTATTGCCTCAGTTCAGTTTGTTGACGTGCAAATATTGTCCCTGCCGCCACCACCAGCAGCTATTCCAAAATTACTTTTCGCTTCGGTGTGCTGGGTGCGCAAAGAGCTCGGCTGAGCATCATCACCAGCTGCTCTCCAAGCCCGGCAACGAATCCCAGCTGAGGACATACAGATAGAATGTACCATGTTGCTCGTCATGTTCGCTTCATCGGCCTTAGCGATCGTGTGTGCCCCATCAATCGAAGCATTGAGCAGATTCAGACTCACTCGCACCACATGAGAAGCGCCTTGAGATTCAAGTGCGTCAATCTGCCGCATGAGCTTCTCAACCGCCTGCGAAGGAACCAGGCTTGGCAACCGAGCACGCTCGAAGAGCGGCAGAAGTGAAGGTGGCAAGCGACCGAGATACCGGCATGGTGACGGCAGCGTCAGCTTAATGACACTTCCTGTGCCTCAGCTTGTGGCCCTCACTTGGAAGATCCGAGCAGTTTTGGGAAGCGTCAACGATGGTTTAAATGCAGCAAGCATACATTGTCGGCACAAACACCGGCAACCCCGTTTACATTGCCACTTGCACCCATAGCATATGTTGGGTTGTAGGTTCAGAAGCACAGCCAAACCGCGCCCGGCAACAATTAAAGATGACATGTGTACGACACGCCAGCGCTCGGGACGCGCTAACAGCGCGCGAGGATGGATGAGTTGAGGAGTGAGTCTTCGGGTGACGTCAAGCCAGTATTGTCACGTGACTGGCACACAATCGAGTAAGCCCTTCGAATGCATACCACAAGCAAATTCGTGTCGATCAAGGTGATTCTTAAAGGAATGTGCGTCAGAACGGAACCGTTCAGTGGGATTGGTGTCCAGACTCCAGGGATGGCGATGAATGAGCGTAGAGGATGGCTGTTGAAACTGTTGTTCTAGCAAGCTGCTGTTGGCAGCGCGTTGTGTCCGGAGAGCGAGAGCCGGATTGCGACTGCCGGAGACGACAGCAACCACTTCACCGGGTTGAATGTCAGAATAAGGCTTGCCCAGAAGCAGGGTTCCCTTTTTCTCTTTCATCCCCCATCAAGCGCCTCCATCTTGCTTCCTCATTCTGGAACAGTTTCACTTCCGACCGTTCGCCGCCCGCTTCACGTCAGGCCATAATTCTGCTTTCTTCGAGTAATTAGCATTACATTGCTCGACGTAGATACTGCAAGATACTGCTGCACGATGGAACAATTCTGTGCACGTCGCTTGAGAAGAAAGAGATGTCGCCTCAAGCTGCTTGCGCCATAGTATTTCATCTTGCTCGTTGGAGTGGGTGACTTGGCTGGGTTGGGTTCAGGGATGGCGAAGAGAGGCACTGTGGGTTTCGCTTGTAAACTCGTATTGTAATGAACAGGTATTAACTCCCTTGAATAGTATTGATTCTGAATGCTACGTACGTTCGATGGGCGTCTTCACATCGACATGCTCCTGATACGGCTACCACTACTCGCGGGCTCGCCGAGGTACTTGTTCTGGGGCGTCATACCCGCAGAGCGCTCGGCAGCGGCGATAGAAGCCACGTCCGCGAGCTGGGTGCGCGGGTCGAAGTGCTTCGGCGATTTGAATGTGTAGCCCTGCAATCGGAAAAAAAGGACGTCACACTTGAACGGTCGACGGAAATCGAAGCAACCTGCGCCGCGTTCGGTCATTACTCACAACAAATGCAAGCTGCTTCCTCATCTCGAGCAGGTGCTGACCATGAGTCTTGTCACGCAGCATCGGATCGCGCGGCTGGTCGGCTGCCGGGTTGGCGCCTTCCGCCGCTCCGGGAGCCGGCAGCGGCTCGTCGTCAATGTCGTCCTCAAAGTGCTTCGTATCGCCGGGGTGCGAGAGCGCCGGCTTGAACGGCGGCGACATGCGGTGGAGGTGGCCCCAGTCGACGGTACGGAACCACGGATGCGCCATGAGCTCCTCGACGCCATCTTGCAGCCCGCTCACGCCGCCTATTGCACCACTGCCTGCGGCAAACCCAGAGCGACGGGCTCCCTGGATGATTGAGTTCGGTCTGGAGACAGACGCGGTCGCTGCGCTGCCGAGGCGATCTTCCTTTTCGCAGATGAGGTGCGAGATAAAGTCCTGAGCGTCTTTCGAGACCCGCGGCTTGAGAGGGAAGCGGAGCGTCTGGCGCCAGTTCAAGATCTTCTGCCGCGTCAAATGACGTGACTTGGAGACAAAGGGCGGGTAGCCATAGAGCATCTCAAAGACAATGACGCCCAGCGACCACCAGTCGCACGACTGGTCGTAGCCAAGACCTCGCAGAACTTCAGGTGCCATGTAGTTGTTAGTGCCTGCAGAGGAGCGTGCGCATGATTAGCTCTGACCTCGCTGAAAGAGCCTTCATGGAAGTAACGGCGCACTCACCAACAACAGAATAAGCGATCTTCTTCTTGTTCTTGTCTCTCCAAGTGAGCACGTGCGTCATGGGTGTACCATCCTCGTTTCTGTCGCTCATGATGTCATGCAGCTCCTTCTCGTTGAGGTTGCCTCCAGCTGGTCGAACGGACCTGCCTACCGCGCCGCCTGCTCCGCCAACACCGCCTGCCGCCCACCTTTTGGCGGCAGTGTTATCCTCGAGGTCAATTCCATGCTTGCGCAGGAGGTGCTTGCGCTGCTGATCGTAGTAAGCGCCATCGTGCGCCCAGTGGAAGCTCTGGCAAAGGCCAAAGTCGGCGAGCTTGACGTGGCCGGAAGAAGTGAAGAGGAAGTTGTCTGGCTTGATGTCGCGGTGGATGTATCCGAGGCGGTGCGCCTCGTGAATAGCGAGAATCATTTCGGCTACGTAAAAGCGCGCGAAGTCCTCCTCGAAGATGTCCTTTTCGATCAGCAGGTTGAGCAGGTCTCCACCGCCCATGAATTCCCTAAGGAAAGATGCGCGCGAGTCACAAAATGTAAGAAGAAAGAGCATGGTCAGACCCTCACGCTCTGTTTCTCAGCGGTCAGACACGGCTCCACGGGCAGGCTCACATGATGAGATAAAGGTGGTCGACGTCCTGGAAGCTGTACACGAGCTTGACGATCCACTTTGCGCTGGCGCTGGCGCTGGCGCTCGTCATGAGGTCCCGCTCGGCTCGCACGTGGCCCTCCTGGCCCTTGCGTAGCATGTCGGCCTTGCGCAGCTGCTTCATCGCGAACAGCTCGCCAGTGCCGCGCTCGCGGACGAGCGCGACGACGCCAAAGGCACCATGGCCGATCGTCTTGAGCTTGCTGAAGCTGTTGGCGCTGACACGCGCGCGCACGTCGCGCAGGTACTCAGTCTCGTTGGCGATCCAGCGTGCGCGGATTGCCTCCTTGGCCGCATCCGAGATGCGCAGCGCGGCAAGCTCCGCCTCGAGGCCAGCCCGGCGTGTATCGCGTGCGCGCGGCTTCTTCAGGATACCGTAGTACAGGTTCTCAAAGTAGATCTTCGCCGCCACACTTTTCTCGACCGTCGTCAGGCTCGGACGGACGTTTGCGCCGAGCGGTATCAGCGCACCGTCGCCTCCTGCAGCTGCAGCTGCCTCTGCTGCCGCGTCGCCGCCGGGGAATCCAACAGCACCGGCACCTGCGGCTTTCTCATTGCGGAAGACCGTAGACAGCGGCCGCTCTAGGGCAGCGACGCCTGCGTCGGGAGCACCAAACAGCGCGCCGATACCGCCAGACATCATGCCGGCGCGACCAGCAGCAGCGCCTGGAAGGCCGTCGTACCTGCTCGCTCTCTTCTCCGCGTCGCCTTGGCCAGAGGCCGGCGATACAGGTGGCTTATAACGCATGTAGTCCGGCGCTTGCTGCTGCTGCTCGGGCGAGGGATTGATCACGAGCGTTCCAGCCGAATTGGTGCGCGGCATGGGAGGCATGGGGGGCGGCACGAGGCGGCGCGGTGAGCCTAGTGCTGATGGTGATGTTGTCGCGGATCCTTGCTGAGCTCCTGCAGCGCCGGGGCTAGGAACTGGCTTGCGCCCACTAGGCGAGGCGGTGCACTGTGGGCCAAAGACGTCGTAGCTTTGCTGCTGCTGCTGTTGGGGAAGAGGCCCAGCCTGTGACGCCTCCTCGGCAATGCTCATACCAGCAAAAGCCCGCACGGGGCTCTGCGGCGCGCTGGCACCCTGTTGCCCAGCGGCGCTGCCGCCGACGGTGGAGGCGGCAAGCGTCGCGACGCTACTGGCTGTAGACAAGTTGCTCGGAACGCCATTGACGACTTGCAGCGGCGCGCGCTGGGTCGCCGGATGTGCTGCCGCGCCGGCTGCGCATGCAACGCCAGCGTCGCCTCTGCTGCCGCTGTTGTCGAGGATGGCGCTCTCATCCGCATGCAGCGCGGCCTGGATCTGCGCGATGGCCTCGGCCTGGCTGCGCGCCTGACGGCTGCGCACTGCGTCCTTGAGCGGCGCGACCCAGTCCCAGTTGGGGTCAGCGATCTTGCCGACGCCGAGCGGCTCGCGCGACCAGCGCCGCAGGATCGCCTCAGCCTGGTCCGCGTCGCTCGCATGTGCGGCATGCACAAACGTGCCCACTTGCGGCGCACCAACCATGTCAATGCTGATGCGCTTCTTTGTCGCACGCACCGGCTGCGGCGCAGCTAGGCCGGCGCCGGCGCCGGTCCATGATGGCATGTGCAGTGGCTGTGCCAACGAGTGGCCACTCGCCGCGGAGGAGAGGTGCGGGTGCTGTAGTTGAGGCGCGTGCAAGCCGGCGCCTTGATGCTGGTGTTGTTGTTGGTAGCTGGTTGGCGTCGCCGGTCTCGAGTTGCCCCTCGCTTGCTGGTGCGGCGGGACCATGTCGAAGATCGGCCCGCCGATGAGCTCCTCGCCGCCGGCGCCGCCGACGAGCGACAAGTCCGCAGCAAAAGTGTTATTGTTGGTGGTGGCGTTTCCTCCACCAGGGACATTGAGGTTGGCGCTGCGGCGCCGTAGCGCACCTGTTGCCTTGCTGAACGTCGCCTTCAGCTTCGACGGGGACGACGGGCGCGAGCCGCTGCCGCCTTCGGCGTCCGGGAAGCGCGGAGGCGCCAGGCGCGACGGAGAGGAAAGCGGCGAGGCCGGGTTCGCGGCGAGCGCCATGATATCCCAGAAGCCCTTGTGCTGAGGTCCGACGAGAGGGAAGAGATGCTTCGTCAGTCACGCACAAACAGGAGCAGCAAGACTGAATGAAAGCGCACCATGAAAGCGCTCCCTTTGTTCCCCTGTCCACCGCCGCGTGTCCAGCTGGCGTCTTGCGCGCCTTGTCCCTGCTGCTGCTGGCCAGGCATGGCGAGATTGTTGGCGTTGGTGTTGCTGTGGCGCCGGAGCCTGCTGCCGGGGTTGCTCGCGAACGCGGCGAGCCCGCCGGTGAACGAGTTGCGGTGCGGGTTCGACGACGCGGGGCCGTAGCTGCGCGGCGCGCCAGCAGGGAATTGCTGCTGCTGCTGCTGTTGTTGTGGGAAAGCGTATTCGCCAGGTTGGGCCGGGGCAACATACGCGCTGGAGGAGGCGGCAGAGGGCGAAGCATGTGCTGCTGCGCTGGGAGGGATATTGGAAAAGTATTGCTGCTGCTGCCGGTAGCGGGCCGACGGGCTCAGTGGGGGCCGTAAGCCTGCGGCGACATTTGCATCAACACCAACGCCAGCAGGGAACGATTGCTGTCGCTGCTGTTGTTGCTGCTGAAAATGCAGCAGCAGCAGCTGGTGATGGGGCGGCAGTGCGTGGATATAGCTGGGACGCATGCGCTCTTCGTGCTCATACCATGCCGCTTCGTGCTGCTGCTGCTGCTGTTGCTGTTGCTGCTGCTGCTGCTGCTGGTTGTCGTGGTAATGGGAGTAGGGGGACAGGGGCCGTCCCTGGGCTGTCATGGGCTGCGGCAAGGGCCGAGCGCCGCCGGGGCGGGGAGAAGCGGCGGCCATGCTGCTGCAGTTTACACGAACAAGTAATGGTGACAGTGATGTTGAGAACGAGGAAAGGAGAAGGGTGCAACGCGGGCTATACCTGGTAATTGATGTCGCAGCTCCGACACGCCGACCAACAACAATGCCGGGGGTGGGGGTGGGGGGCGGGGCGAGCGACGTGGAGAAGCGCCGGGTCCACGAGAGGATGGCCCCAACGTGCGGCGGCTGTGAGAAAAGAGGTGAGGCGGTGCGGTTGGCAGGCGAGAGTGAGCGAAGATATTGCCGTATGTGACCTGCTGGCAAGCCCCTCCCACAAAGTGAACACGATTGATGAGGGTGCGGTGCGTCGTAACAAGATATAAGTGTATAGGGGGATGGGCCATTGCGCCACTCATTTCCTTGTTTAGCAGCTCACAAAGGACGCGCAATAAAAGAAAGGAGGCGGCGCGTGCACACACTTGCCACATATTACGTAATGCATGGCTTGGGGGCTCGGCGCGCGCGGGTGCTGTGCTGGAGCTCGTGGTTTGCTACACACTGTGCCCGCACCGCATGTGTTGCTGCAGTCTGCACAGTCTCATCCATCCTATTCTCGGAACCTGTCCAATCGATGAGAGAAGATGCGAGCGATGGATGTGCTGCTGCTGCTGCCCACTCAACAGTACCCCGCTCGTTCATGAAATGACAGTCAGCGTGTCGCAGTCATCAGCCACTGTAGTCCACTGTCCCGGGATGGCCACGAGCGGGCAACATCTTTTTCCGTCCGTGAAGTGCCTGCAGAGAGGAGAGGAAACGAGCGCGGCCGTGTCTCGGCAGCCTCTCTTTCTTCGATGCCATGCATGGATGCTATACTAGATAGACTATGCACGTGGAGGGCAGCGCGGACACCAGCTACGAGCCAACCCTTTTCCTCGTCTTCCTACAGCTGTTGGCATTCTGCGTGGCTGGCCGGCTACACAACCCCCCGCCTCCAGCATGCGCCGTCGAACAACGCGTCGTCTACGGTGAAGACATAATCCGCCCAATAGCGCTGTCCTGCACTGAACTGCTGGCGCAAAGTTGCTGCTTCAGCACATCCTCATTCAGCTTCCAGTGCACAGACACGTACTCATTGTCCAAGCAGACCCGCAGCCGCCCGTGATGCGTCCGTCGTGCTGCTGGAGCAACAGATCGAACTATTGTTGTACAACCAAATATCCACAATCAATCTTTTGCTGCGCTACAATCACAAGAAGAGGAAATGTCACAACGCCTCCGCTGCAGCCGCCACTTGAAGCTCTCCTCCTCATCGACTCCACTGCGGTGCCTTCTTGTTCTTGCCTTTTCCACCAGCAGCACCACCACTAACTACCCTCTTTTGACCCGCTGCTGCTGCTCCATGCCCTGAAGAAGAGAGCCCATTGGACTGGTGCGGATGCCGCGTCTTGCCATCACTACCTGCCCGCTCGCCGTGTGCCTTCCTTGCACGCTTACGACGCTCCTCCGACACGTCCCCGGCATCGTTGTCCTCGCCATCCTCCTCCTCATCATCATCTGCACCAATCTCCTTGCGCTTGCCCGAGCCCTTTGCACCAGCACCAGCGGCGCCCTTGAGCCCCGCGCCGATACTGAGGTTGACCTTGGGCGGCACGGCGAACCCGAACGCCCTGCCGACCTTGGCGAGGTCGAGTGCGTGTACGTCAAATATGCGCTTCAGGCTGTAGCTACCATATGCCTGCAGGTAGCTTCGGTACCCGTCGCGCGCGCTCTGGTGCAGGTAGTAGTTCTTGCCGATCAGCTTCTCCAACTGGCCCTGCACATTGGCGACCTTGTTCAGAGGGAACGTGTACTCGTTCAGCGGCACCTTGGCTACCTTGAGGAACCGCAGGAAGCCCAGCTCCGACGGTAGCAGGAATAGCAGGGACTTGCCCGCCTTACCCGCACGCGCAGTGCGCCCGACGCGGTGGATGTAGTCCCTGAGAGCAACAACAGCGTTGGAAGCTGGCATCAGCAGGTAGACAAAACACACACACACACACACACGAAAAGCCATTAGAACTTGCGCACCTCGGGTCATCAGGCGGGTCAAACTGAATGATCCAGTCAACTTTCGGGATATCGAGGCCACGTGCAGCAACGTCTGTACATAGCAGCGTGCCGGAAGGTGCATTGCAGAATTCAAAGAAGGTATTTGTCCGTTTCTGTTGCTTTTGCTTGCCCTGTAGATGAAGGAAAAGCATGTCGGTCAGCGCATGGGGAAAGAGCAGAGTTTCCAGCGACAAGACAATCACTCACGTGTAGGTCGAGAACAGGTACATCAATGTAATTGAGCAGCTCGCCATGGTACTTCACGCTATTGCAGCTGCTCATGAACACGATCACCTTCTTGTTCTTGTTCTTCTTGAGGAAGGTGAACAGAAGCAAGAAGCGCTTATCGCTGTCACAGACAACGTAGCCCTGCTCCAACCGTGACACTGTCGACGCTGCCAGGTCGGCGTGTACGTTTATGTACAGTGGGCCAGGGCGCAGCGAAATGCGTGCCAAGTCCTGCACTTTCGTCGTCTGCGTGGCCGAGAAGAGCATGGACTGTCGGTTCTCTGCAATCCGCACAATAAAAGGAGTGTCAGCCAACCTCCGCGAGCAAGCGCACGCCTAAATCCGATGCGAGCGTACCATTCGGCAAGAGTTTAATGATCTGGCGCATCTCATCTTCGAATCCAATCTCAAGGATCCGATCCGCTTCATCGATGCAGAGTGCTTTCAGATTGTTGACGAGAAACCCCTTGGTGTTCTGCAGGTGATCCAGCAAGCGACCAGGCGTCGCAATGATTAGGTTGACGCCTTTTTGCAGCTTGTCCGCCTCGTTCTTCCGATTGGCCCCGCCCATGATGATGCCAAACGTCTGAGAGTGTCCACCGGCCGTGATGAGCTCTTTCGCGACGCCAAAGATTTGCAGCGCCAGCTCGCGCGTCGGTGAGAGAATGATAGCCCCTGTCCCGTTGCGCGGCTTGAACTTGAGCCGGTGTAGGAGCTCGATGGCTGGGATCAGGAACGCAAGCGTCTTCCCCGAGCCTGTCTGCGCGGCACCAAGCACGTCCTTTCCGGCCAGCAATGGCGGGATGCAGCGAGCTTGCACTTCTGTCATCGTGCTGAAACCCATGGCGCTGATCCCCTTGGTTGAAGCCGGCGTAAGGTCTAATGAAGAGAACGGCTGCCGAAGAGCGGCAGGGGCAGAGGCTGCCACTGCTTTGCCTAGTCCATCCTCCTCCTTCACTGCTCCACCATGGCTGTCGATCGCCCCACTCTCCTTGCTGTTTCGCTTCTTGTCGGTCTTGCTCGACCCATCGGGCTGGCTAGACGGCCCAGCCTGAGCTCGGGCTGCTTCGGCCTCCGCCACGTCGGCGGCCAGCTGAGCTGCCAGCTGCTTCTCCGCATCCATTCTTCAAGCTCAGCAAGGTCTGCTTGATCGAGTGCGAGCTGCTGTGCTTCTCTAGGCTCAGAAAAGTCGCTTCGAAGTGTCAGTCTGCAAAGGAAAGAGCCCCAAAACAGATTGCTATCAGCTATGTCGCGGGCATCTGGCCAGAGGCGAATGTACTACATTTTTGGTCGAACGGCAAAAACTGCTTACGTAAGACACTGATCTGGCGCCGGCAAAAATTTGGAGAAAGTTGAGTTCCGCGTTCCGCGCTTCAGCGCTTCCAAATTTCTGTCAATGGCATCTCTCCAAATACACATAGGATGTGCATAGCATGCCTGCGAGAGCTTAGGTTGTTATTGTTGTTGACCAGCCCTTAAAGAACTTCATGGTGCGGACCAACGCCAGAAGACACAATGTCGGTCAAGAGCAAAAAGACGGAGATGACGCCCGGGAAAGCGGCGCCAAGCGAGGGCAATGCCAACAGCAAGTCAAAGTCTAGCGACAAGGGCAAAGGAAAAGCAAGCTCGACAATCTCAGTCAGCGACGCAGAGAAGGCGATGGCTAAAAAGGCAAAATCAGAAAGGGCTTCATCAAATGAAATTGCCCCAGCGTCGTCATTAGCCGTAAAAAAGTCTCGTGTCGTCTCGGGATCGTCCCGTATCTTTGTGCCGTTTCGCGCCCTGGGATTCATCAGCAACGGTGTGCCGTTCGCGCTGCAAGTCCGTCACGGCGGCAAAGATGCAACTACTCCAGATATCAACATCATCACCTGCCTGGAGGGATCATCCTCTTCTTCTTCCAGCTTATCATCATCTTCATCCAACGCTCGCAAGCAGCAAGGCTCTGGTGACACATGGGCCATGTGGGACGCGATGCACATGCGGCTGCTTTTTGTCGGTCCACCCGCGCCAGCTACGCACGATGGAGGAGGCAAGATTGTCGCCATGGCGACGAGCACGAGCCCCGATAGCTTACTCGTCTGCTATGCCGGAGGCAGCATTAGGCGCTTCGTGCGCGCGCGGGAGGTCGCCAGGTACGACACGTGGTTGCGTAAGGATCAAAGGCAACGGAAGCTGCCGCGGACGGCGGACAACAACGGAGGCAAGGGAGCCTCGTCTTCGTCAGGTTCTTCCTCAAACAGCGAAGCGGAAGATGAGAGCAGCAGCGATGATGAGATGAACGATGGAGAGGCGCAGGGAGGAGGACGCAACCTGCTGTACCCGGACGACGATATTCCCCACTCTCCCACCAAGTTGGCTCGCATGATCGTCTTTGGCGACACCATCTGCGCGCTTTCAGCTGATGGAAGCGCTCTTTTTGTCTGGAATCTCTTGACAACCCAGCTTTTGCGACGCGTCAACCTATCCGCCTCGTCAATCCCCTTGCCCTCTGCGAGCAAGAGTCGGTCGGACGACCCATTCGTCATCAATAATGCAGACCGAACCGCCACGGCGATCTTGCACCCCGCCACCTACCTAAACAAGGTTTTGCTCGGCTTCTCAGACGGTAGTCTGCAGCTTTGGAATATCCGGACCGGTCAGCTCATTCATCACTTTGACGGCCGATCTAATCTCTACACGCATGCCGATCATTCGCATCAACACACTCCCGGCGACGCTCCGATTGGACCAGGGACGCAAGTCGTTGCACTCGTGCAAAGTCCCGCTATCGATATCATCGGCATTGGTTTTGCTAGCGGGCATGTGCTCTTGCATGATGTTCGTCTCGATGAGCCAGTATTTCGAATGAAGATCGCGGCTGCAGAAGGCAAGCAAGACTTGCAGAATGGCCACGTCAGCCTTGTAGGAGGCGTTCTCAGTCGCGATGCGATCAGCTTTAGGACAGATGGAAACCAGCACAGCATCGCTGTAGGCGGTACGAGCGGCAACATCAGCATCTTTTCGCTTGACTCTTCTGTGGACACGGCAGGCCAAGATCAAGCCGATTCCGCTAGCGAGCAGCAGAATAAAGTCCGTGCACGACCCGCGCGACTTGCGCACGTCATCCGCGCTGCGCACGACGCGCCTATCGGTGGGCTGCAGTTTGTGCCCGGACAAGCGCTCCTGATTAGCTCGTCTGCGGACAACTCGTACAAACAATGGTTCTTCGATGACGCTGATGCCATCGAGTCAAATGCGCCTGGCTCACTTGCTGCTGGCTCTGTGAACGGAAGTGCAGGCGTGCCTCCGCGCTTGCTCCGAAGCAGGAGTGGCCACCATGCGCCTCCGCATCTGGTCAGACACTATGGTGATGACGGCAAGAACATCCTTACTGCGAGTAGGGACAGAAGCCTGCGCTGCCTGAGCGTTGTGCGGGACAGCAGGAGCTTTGAGCTGAGTCAAGGTAAGCGCTACAACCTAGAGCTCAGTTCTCCATTGAGTGCCTAACATCCTTGCTCCCTGCACGATCCTCTAGGCTCGCTTGCGAAAAAATCTGCGCAGCTCTCCGTAGATATCACCTCTCTCAAGCTGCCCCCTATGACGTCCCTCGCGTTCAGCATGACACGGTCCCGTGACTGGGACGACGTGATCACGACGCACGCTGGGATACAGCATGCGCGCACGTGGACCGTAAGAGACAAGCGTATGAGCAAGCACGCATTGGCTGCTGTGCCAGACAAAACTGCCGCAGCTGCGGAGGCACGTGTGGGCTGCGTGACAGCATGCGGAAACTTTGGCCTGGTTGGCACCAGCCTTGGTAAGGTGGAGTGCTACAATATGCAAAGTGGGATCCATCGTAGAACATACGACACGCGTGCAATCGATGGGGCGGCTTTGCAGAGAGCGAGAATGCTACCGCCTGGCAAGAAGCGTGCTGCCGCTGAGGAGGCTGCACGAATTGGAAGAGGCAACAGAGTCACTGGAGTAGCGAGCGACGCAAGAAACCGCATCTGCGTAGCCGCTACTCTCGAAGGGACCCTGCACTTTTTCGACTTTTACACCACCGATCTGATCGCTACTCTTCCACTGGAGAGCTCCCCTTCGACTGTCTACCTACACCAAGATTCTAATCTGCTGGCCGTTGCTTGCGATGACCTGACAGTCCTGCTTGTGGACATCGAAACACGCAGGGTGGTACGTGAGTTCTCTGGCTTCAGGGGACGCGTTCTCGATCTCTGCATTTCTTCCGATGCGCGCTGGCTCATTACGACCTCGATGGACAGCGTCGTTCGCACGTTCGACATCCCCACTGCGACTCTCGTCGACACATTCAAGACGCCGAGCGTCGCCACGAGTCTGAGCATGTCACCTTCACTGGACTTCCTCGCTACAGCCCATGTTGACAGCATCGGGGTGTACCTGTGGGCCAACAAAGCACAATTCTCGTCTGTTGCCCTCCGTGGGCTGGACGAGCTAGCAGAAGTAGCGGATGGTGACGCAGAAGGGGTTGTGTCTATGCCTTCGCTTCAAGGAGACAGCGGTGCGCAAGAGCTGGTCGCCGACGAGGAAGCTGAAGGGGTAGACGTCATGCAAATCTACACTTCGCCACCGCAGCTGTTCGCAGATCAAAACAACAGATCCACTGAAGGGGCGCTGACCACGCTCAGTACCATGCCACGCTCTCGCTGGCTTACATTGATCAATCTGGACATCATCAAGAAGAGAGACAAACCCGTCGAGCCGCCTAAGCAGCCCGAGAAGGCTCCATTCTTCCTCCCTCAAGTGGCTGGCACTACCTTCGAATTCGATACAAATGCGAAGCAACCTGCGGCCAACAAGAAGGGTAAAGAGGGTGCAAGGCTGCTGTCTGGGGCCGATCTCAGCTTCGAGAGCGACTTTGTCAAACGGCTTCAAAAGGCCAACCAAGCCAATGATGGTATGTTGTTCTGGACGTGGTATGACGAGTTGCACGCTAATGCATTGTCATTTCTAGCCTCCTCTTTCTTCTACTACGTACACGCTCTCACACCGCCGGCCCTCGATGCTGAGATACGCTCGCTTGCAAGCTTTGACGATCTGCGCCTCTTTATCGATGTGATGACACTTCGACTGCAGGCGCACCTCGACTTCGAAGCTGTGCAAGCGATGCTCCGGGTCTTCTTGCAGATCCACTCCGATCTTCTGATCGCCAATGGAGTCACCCTCGCGACCCAGGAGCTGAGTGGTGACACTCCCATGGGCACTGACGGGGACGATGTGAACGAGTCCAGCGAAGAGGCGACAGCTCTTCGTCATTCGATTCGTGCACTCATCGTGCAACAGCACCTCGAGAGCGCCCGGGTGTTGGACCTGCTTGACTTCAATCTCGGAACCTTGAGTTTCGTGCGCGACATCCCTCTTGTATGATTTCTCTGAGGAATCAGCTTTTCTTCCATTGCCAATTCGTATATACTGGATCAAGAGTGAAGATCTTTGAGCGAACTATGGTACATTGGAAGTGTGCACGAAGGCGGGGCCGAGAGAGCGAGATGGTTCATGTCATGATAGCGTGAACGGACTGCGATCGTGCGGGCGCTGAGTCTGATTGCGCGGCGCGAATCCGGGCGGAGCGTGGAAGTCATAAGCGGCTGCACCTGGCATCGGTCGGAAGGCGCCGAGATGCGGGGGTTGCTGCTGCTGTTGAGGACCGCGCGCAATGGACATGATGGAAGGATCATAGAAGGGCATGTCTGTTAAAAAAACACGTCTGAGACGTCAGCCATCACTCACGAAAATAAGAACATTGGCATGAGCATCAAGAGGTTGCATAAACTCACCGTTCAAGCCAGCGCCATTGCCAAAAGCGTGCTGACCGGGCATTCCAAACACATGATGTCCATTTTCCGCGCGGCGCTGACTGGCCGACGCCATGAGTTGAGCAAGAAGAGGCTGCTGACGCTCGCGTGGATGCTGCTGAGGCTGCCGCTGCTGCTGCTGCTGTTCATACGCTTGCGGGTAGGCCGCCATCCGCGCAGCTGTGTGCTGCTGTTGCGCTTGTGCCGCCTGCTGCTCCTGCCAGCTGCGTGTGCCATTGGCTACTTGCTGCGGGTGCGGACCGACCGAACGCTGGGCTGGGAAGCCCGAGTGAGGCTGCGAGTGAGATCCGGCGCTGCTGGGCCTGTCGTTGCTCAGCGCACTGCTGCCATGCCCAGCTTCCTGTACGTTCGTCACATCCGTCTTGAGCCCAAGTACGCTACTCATGAAGTTACGCGAAAGAGTGGAAGCATCCTGACTCTCCGACGCGGCACTCGAACTGCCGTTGTTACTACCATTAAGGAACGAGTCTCCGCGCCCGCCGTTCGAGTACGGCGATGTGTCAAGAGCCGGTGAGGAAGCGGCGGAGGTGGCAGACGCGGTGAGGCTGGGTAAGCTAGCGTTGAGCGCGCTCGTGGCGAAAGAATTGTCGCTTCCTTGATCATCTCGCTTCCGTGTGAAGCTGAAGCGAGAGCCGCGCTTGCCCTGATCGCTACCGGCCCGGTCATCGTCCGATGTGGTCCCTCCAGCGGCGCCACCGGCACCATTTCCAGCAGCAGCGATGCCACGCTCGTCAGACAGATTCCGCTTCATCTCGTCGATAGCGGCGAAAGGCGCGCCCTTGGAATCTTCAGCTGAAGCAAATGGATCAAACGAGCCCGAATACGCAGCAGCGCGCCTAGCACCGCCATACCCATGCGCTGCGGCACCCACGCCTCCTGCCGCTGTCAACATCGGCGAGCCAATCCCGAGATCCATCAAGCCGCATGCTGCACTGTACCCTACTCCTCCTGCCAGCGCAAACGGCGCAAATGCAGGTAACGCTGTGCCCATGCCGGGGCCAGTGACGCTTCCAATGCCGACACCGACACCGCCGAAGCCTCTGATAGAATCGCTGCCGATACCAGCACCTGTACATGCACCAGACGCGAGCGTGTCTGGGAGGTTGAAGCTGAAGTCGCCATTGGAGAAGCTTCCGAGTACAATCTCGTCCAGGTCTGGGAACGGGCTCGGCTGCACAGGCGCACTGCGGCGCTGGTGCAAGTCGTCTATGAGCGCCTGCGCTTTCGAGGAAGGCTGGTAGCCCGACGCTTTCGACTTTGGGTCCTCCGCCGAGTCCTTCTCCTTCCCTTGTGCAAGCGCCAAAGCATCGTCTTTTCCGTTCGCCTTGTCCTTGTCCTTCGCCTTCTGGTCCTTTGACTGTTTTGCATCTGCCTCACCAGCAGTGGCGGCAGGCGGTGCCGCCAGGCCAGGCGGCGGCCCGACTGGCGTGCTGCTGCCACGTGAACTATCGGTCCGGGTCAGCTTCGCGGACGTTGCTTGCGGCGATGCTTTCGCAGTATCAGCGAGCCCAGCAATGTCCTTCTGCGCTGGTACCAGCGCCGAAGCTGGCGCTGAAGAGGTAGGCTCTGGGCTGGTAGTAGCCGCAGCCGCTACGGAGGCTGCCGCTGCCGCTGCATCTCCAGCCGCCTGTTTCTTCCCAGTGGTATTCTGCTGCTGCTGCTGTTGCTTGTTCTTCTTGGAAACTTGTTGTTGCTGTTGTTGCTGCACTTGAGAGGTCTGCTGGGTGATCAGTGCCGACAGCGGCGGCAGGTCCTGCTCGCGCAGTCCCGTTGGAGTGATCGCTATGCCGTTTGTCAAGGAGGGGGGTTTGATAGGCGGCACGCCCGTGCCTGTTGAGCCCCACGAGGCTGTCTTGGGCAGGGCGCTGCTGCCGCCTTCCGATTCATTCAAGCCCAGTGTGATGCTCGCGGTATGGTTGGCTGCTTGGCCGCTCGCTGGCATTGCTGTGCTTCCGCCAATGTGCGTACTGTGGTGGCCACTACTCGACGATACCGAGTCTTTGCGCTCCGACCCCGTCGCTACCGCTGTTGCCATGAGTGGTGGCCGAGACGCCTTTCGTTCGCTATCCTTGGCAGCATGCCGCAGCGTGCTGAGGTCCTCCTTAGTGAAGCTGTCTGCCTCCTCACCTGGTTCGTGCAGGTATGTGCAAGCAGGATTGGTGCAGGGGAGGTTCCGCAAGTACGTCGTGCAGTACTTGGTTGTGCCATAGCTGGCGCGGATCAGCTTCCCGTCGGAGCCCTTTGTCCCGTCGATCGCGACGATCGCGCGCGCTGCGTCCTCTTTGCGGTAGTACGTGACGTACACTCCGATGGCGCTTTCCTGCATTCCCATGACAAGCTTGCTCGCCGTCGTACGTTTGCTGATCAGGATCTTGGAGATGCGTCCGTACTGCCCAAAGTACTCTTGCGACCTAAGCGTCGGTATCAACTCTTCCTTTGCCAGTTTCGAGCTGAGGCCGGTGACGTAAACGAGGTTCTTCTGTACGACTCGCATGTTGGCCAAGTGTTTCCGATTCATCTGCTCTAGCTCCTTCTTCTCCCTCTCTTTTTGCTTCTTGGCTTGCGTTAGTCGTTTGATCCTGCGCATAGCAAGCAATCAGGCGTGTTCACAATCAGCAACCGCCCGGTTTCGAGAAAGTGTGCATGGGAGCTCAGCAGGCGCAACTCACTCTTCGGCACTCATTGGTGTGAACTCGACAGTCTGATCTGAGTACTTGCGCCTGCATGCTGGACAACGACCATTGAGATTCTGCTTGATGTGATGCCAGCAGAAACGGCAGATCTGCAAAAAGAAGCGAAGCAGGCATTGGTGAGTATGTACCATGTTTCCTGCCACGCTATACTCGGCAAAGTGCACCTCACCTGATATCCACATGGGCATGGCTTAAAGTTTACATCGGACAGGTCGATCTCTTCCAAGCACAACGGGCAGTCCATGTCCTCCTACGCGGCGGTAGCATCAGCAGTGGTACAAGGTGAACACGTCAGCACTGACTCGTTTCTCGCTCGGGCAAATGATTGAGACTCACCTCATCATCACTCCAATATGCATCCTGCAACCTGCAGGCCTGTGCCTGGCTGGCGTCAAATTTGGTCGGTGCGGGCGGCAAGCCTGATGAGGACGAGGTAGATGGCTCGTGCGGCGCAGAATGGTGCTGCTGCGAGTGCGAGTGACCTTGTTGTCCGTGCGCATGCACATGATGCGCGTGATGGTCTCTAGCTCCGCCCATGTCGTGCTAGCTGCCGTTGGCGAAAGGTGGTGGTGCTACCTAGGATGACTGTACGCGCGCGTCCATCGACACTTTGTGTGCAGAAGCTGTATGGATTATCTTGATACCTCTCTCCAAGCTCTCGTATTCACTATTCTACCTCGTGAAATAAGACAAGCCAGCCTCCAGCACTTGTGCTTGGATTGCTGAGTACTCGCACCTCTCCTCGCGGTCGCCACTCGAAGAGAGAAAAGGTCGAGTTGCTTCCTGCCCTTTTGGCGCCTTGAACCACAAGTAATGTGAATTCTGTGTCAGTCGCCTTTTTGAAGTGGCCAAGGCGGCTCCGACCAAATCGACAAGTAGAGATGGGTGCCGACGTGTTTGAGTGCTGTGATCGATCGAGCGAGTTGGCGAGGACGCAGAGAGCTTGACGGAGCTCGACACCTGACTGCGATGTCCCACTCCACCAATCCAACGTTGCAGCTACACAGACAGCGCGAGAAGATACGTGACTCTTAAGCAATCGTCTGTATCTGCGCGTTGCCTTTGCTCCTTGTGTAGATGAGGATGCACAATGGGGAGTGAGGGTGAAGGAGTTAAGGATGATTGAATGTGCATTGGTATATTCCCTCTTTGGTAGTATGGCAACGACAGCGGCAGCAGCGGCTGCGCACTATTTCCCTCTGTGCGAAAATTTGTACACTTGCCTTGCCCACTTTCCTCTCCTTTCGTGCTCCAGCCCTTCTGGCGCGACGTGCGTTGCCAATTAGAGTGACGCGATGCCTGGCACAACCCTAATAACTCGAGCCAGGCACATCCGAGATCTCCAGATCTACAATCGCATCCGCCTTATTGACCCATAGCACCCTATGGTCGCCAGAGGATCACGCTTGCTATGTTGCAAGTTGTGCGCAGCCCAGCAGCCAGCCAGCGCAGGAATTTCAAGGGCACATCCAGCGCAACCAGTTCGGCGTCGTCGGACACAGCTCCTCACTCGAAAGCAAGGCGTCAACTCTTTAGGGGCAAACGGGACCACCGTGCTCGCGCCACCCAGCATGGCTGCGGGAATCAGGAGTGCGTATTATAGAGCTGCGGGGAGTGTTGAGCTTGTGGGATCGCTGACGTATGCATCTTGTGCTGCTGCTTGAATCGGTATGAAGTACAGCAGTCATCCTCCTGTCCTTTGTCCTCGCACTCGGCTTCCTGCTCATCATCCTCTCCTGTGCGCTGTGGTCCAATTGGCTTCCGTTGCTCGTTGGTGCGTGCTGACAATCCGTCTTGTTGCGTGCGAGAACGCTCGGCATCAGCCGCGTGACAAACAAGGGCCGAAGTGCTTGCTGAAACTCTTCTTTGGCCCCTCTCAATCTCTTTCCCGCGCAGCTCTTATCTACGTCCTCTCGCCTTTGCCTAACTCGCTATGCGCCAAAGTTGCCGGCTACGATGACTACTCGGCCGACTACAACTCCGCCTTTGTCGATTTCGGCAACTTCCTCACCGCCCTCATGGTTGTCTCCGGGTTCGCCTTGCCCCTCACACTCGCACATGCAGGCGTCATTACCGGCACAGCGTGCCTCATGAGCGTCTCCGGTGGCGCGTTGGTATATGGCACTAGTGAGTCCCCTGCCCAGCTGAAGTGTAGCTGCGGCGCGTGGTCGGCCGAGATCCGATCTGCTGACATGTTCGCACCCCTCACCCTTGATTCGCTCGACCCTCAAAAGTCCTTGCTTACTCGGGCTTCTTTGCCGAGAGTGAAGACGTGTTCTGACTTGTCAGGCATCAACGCTGTTCCACACCGTTTCTCCGTTTCTCTCAGCCGTACCAAGACCGTGACGCCGAGCGTAAAATGCAAAGCTTTTGATTCACGTGCCACTGTTCCCTTTCCCTTTACTAAGGTGATTATCTGCATGCAGGTGACATGAGTATGATACAGTGTGTGAGGGCATTGCTGCAAAGACATTGGGCGAAAGCAAAAAGGTAGAGGACGCGCAGCACATTGCGGCGAGACACTCAATGCACGTTGACGACCGCAGTGGGCGTCGCAGAGATGGTAGCGTCAGCCGTGGACAAGTCAGTGCTTGTGTTCGTGCTGCCATCCAAGAAGTTGTCCTCCCTGGAGCTCCCCTCAAGGCGGCAGGTTCCATCGCCTTGCGTGGTACTGACCTTGGTCTGCCCTTCTTGCTGCTCATGTCTTGTGGAGCTGTTTCGCCCGGGGGTGTGCGGCGTGCTAAGCGAGTATTGCTGCTGTTGCCCCTGCTGCCGCAGGCGCAAGGATGCAGAAGCACCGCTTCCATGATCTTGTCGCTCCTGTCCTTCCTCCTTCTCTATTTCCTCTTCCTCGCCAAATACTGGGACTCGCATAGGTGTGCCATCCTCGCGCAATGCTGTTGCATCGAGCAGCTGTGGCATTTCGGGCCCAGCCTTGCAAATCGGCGTGACGAGCCCCATAAAGGACGACGACAGCTGCGCAACGTCAATAACTGACGATGACGCGTACGCCGAAGTCGACGGAAGGCCAACTTGCGTTGGCGTCTGAATCTGCCCATGTACATGTGTCTGAGGCTTTGCTTGGTTTTGTGGCTTCGCTCGCGTAGGGTCAGAACTGTCGCGCCCCCCACCGATGCTGAGCAGCGTACTGCCGGAGAGATCGGGTGTGTGTCGCTGCGGCGTCGATAGAGCGTCACTCTGCGCCGGACTGCGCAACGAATTGAGAAAGTCGTTCTCCGAGAAACGCGGATCGAACAGTGAAGGCGGGCGCGGGCCTTGCCGGCTTTCTGTGTGCGCGTGTGATGCTTGATTATTGCACGGGTGAGAATTCTGTCCGCTCTTGAGCTCCTCGAGGAATTCGTCTGACTCCAGAAAGTCTTTGTATTGCTGAGTGGACGCGTCCATCGTATCCTCTTCATCGCCAATCGACATGGCTTGCATGGGCGGGGCCTCACGCTTGCGAACGGGGATCGGTACAGTGAAATTACTATGCTTCAGAGCTAGGCGCGGTAACCATCCTCGGCGATTCTGGCGTTGATTACCCTGCGTACCTGCTCCGCCGATACTCTGCAAGCCAAGCGACTCGAGCTCGGAGTCGTTCCCGCCTTTGGCGCCAATCCGTAGGACTCGTAGCAGGCTCTCCATCATTTGCTGAGGCTCCCCTTCACCCTGTACTGAGTTCACAACGTTTGACATCTGCAGAAGACGCGGATACAGATTGCTGTCGCTCGCTTCATCTGCATCATCATCTTGCTCCCCTTCGCCGCTGAAGTTGCGGATGTGGGCGAACAGGTAGAAGAGCTGTTCGTACCTTGGCGCGATAATCTCGTCTCTAAAAACGGAAAGCAGAATCTGGCGAACTTCAATCCGCTCGGTCCGCAGGCTGGAAAGAGGAGTAGCAGTACTCATCGAAGCCGAAATGCCGGGAGCAGCTATTTGAGATGCCATTGCAGCGCCAGCTTTCGGCGTTTTGCCCTTGGTCAAACTGGCAATGTCGGGGTCCGTGACGACGGGCAAGAAGCTGGCGTCAACATTGGGGATGATGTCACCAAAGTAGTCGATCCAGACCCGGACCAGTTGGCGAAGCAGCGCTTCACCTTGAAGCGCGCTCAGCCGGGAGTTCAGCGTGTACATTCCCGATGAGGCAAGGGAAGCGATCTCTGCGGACAGGGTGTCCAGAGCTCGCGCAGGTCCGCGCTGGACGACCTTTCGCACATGTACTCTATGACATATCTTCGTGAGTAAGTAGGTCACAGTGTCTCATCGGGAATCCGAACTCACCCAACCAGAGCGTTGAGCTCGTCAAAGGAAGCTTTCAGTCCCTCGCCGTTGAACAGCGGCAGTATCTTGACACAGATGCTTTGCCACGTGTCTGAGATTGAGGAGAGCCCATTTGTTGATACATGTGCGAGCTCTGTGGCGGCGGCGGACGTTTGATTGAGCATGTTTTGGAGACTGTACGCATGCAGGGCGGACGGATGAAGTAATGGTGTGCTCTGGCTGGGAACGAGGCCACCAGAAGCCCCGGTGGTATTGCTCATCGCGGACTCGTTGGTGGCGGAGTTACTCGTCGCCTTTTCAATCTCTCTGGCTAGGAATCGACCGTCGTATGCGCTCAAGCTTTTAGCTGACGCAGGCGTAGCAAGCAAGCCATGTGGTGAGCGACCTGCAGAGAGACTGCCAGTGTTCATCATCGGAGTCGACACTGACGGTGTGAGTCCACTGCGCATACCCTCGTCTGGGATCGCTCCACTTCCTCCGCTTAACATGTTCGCAGGGCCGCCAGAGGTTGGAAGCTGCATTGTGACGCCTTTGAGGTGGTCGGTCTGATTTTGCACAAGGATTCTAACAAAGGTGCTGCGACCAGCGGTTGGAGCGGACGGCAAGGGTCGCTGTGCATCGACCGACCCTTCTGCCAATTGTGTTTGTATCTGCCCTGAATCCATCTCCGATCCTGATGATTGCGACGCTATCACACCTGTCCCTGTTGGAGCAGGGACTGCCCCAGGTCCCATCGATGAGGGCGCACGGCCAGGCGCAGGCACAGCAGCCGGTACCGCAATTTCCAGCCTCGTCCACCCTGAATTCTCGAGGCGGACGTGCCTGTAGCTTTGCTTTGGATCTGGCCATGGGGCTTGCAGCCCTCCAGGTGGATCACTCTCATGCAAGCTCATGAACACCCGGAGCAGCTCCTGTATGGCAATACCATGTGCGATGATAACGATGTGAGGGCAATCATTCGGCACATTGCCTCCAACTGCACTTGCAGCCCCTTTGTGCGTGGCCGATACTGGTTCCTTGCGAAGTGCTTCAATTCTTGGCAGGATGAAGCGACGAACAGCGGTAGCCACACGCGCATTCACATCCTCCAAACTTTCTCCATCTTGAAACTTGGCCGTCCTCGTATCCTCGGCCGTGGGCAGCGTTTGCCGTTCGACGCTGGACCAGCTCTTTCCTTCGGCTTGGCCGAAATTTTGCTCGCGAAGAGATTGTGATTGGACCAAGATCGGAGGGGGAATGGTATTGTTTTGCTGTAGAACCTCGTCCGCCGTCGTTGCTGCTCGTTTGAGGTCAGAGCTATAGATGGCCACGATCGGGACATCGGCGAATGACTTGCCTACCGCTCGTGCTTGAGACTGGCCGGTGCTTGACAGCGCACTGTCCCTGTAGCCTGCGCAAATGGAGCGAAGGTCATCCTGAGATTCACCATGGCGCACCAAGGTGATGAGCAGGCTCTTGAGAGGATAGTTGGTCACGATGCTGTTCGGCGGATTGACATAGCTTGTGGTAATGAGGAAGCTCGAGTTGCTCGACGAGACGGTGTGTGGCGACCGTCGGGGAGGTCGGCATTGTCCTGAAGGAGGTCCAGATGCAGCAGCTGTGGCCAAAGGACGGTTGAAGGCCTCTGGCGAATCAGTGAGCGGGCGTGGATCCATGCTTGCTTCCGATGGGAACCGACTCGGCCACCTGGGGTGCAACTCTATTGGTCATCCGCGCGTCAGGGATTCGACCTCATCCCACGGTGCTTTTTGTTCGATGGGAGCGTTCGAGTCTCCCATGAGTGCTGCGGTGTTAGATGAGAGAAGTATTGTCCACATTCAATGAGGATGAATGGCGTATTAGCCACAAATGTGGCGTTGCTGTTGCGTTCGCCCGTGTGGCGGCGTTTAGCTCACGGCGCGACTGCGCGAGCGAGCCTCGCCTCGTCGATTTGAAACTCTCGCCTATTTCCGCAAACCTCATCAAGTAACACGTTGCAAGGCTTGCAGCAAGGTGCAAGCGCGTAAGCATAATGAGGTTAAGCCCTCAGATGAAACGAGATTGACCGTGCGTGCAACTATGTGGATCACGATTCTGCAAGCCGATCAGAGCTGAGCATAGATTACAGGACAAAACAAACATTGTACGACGGTGACTGGCTTTCGGGAATAAACTGTTACAGCCCGTTGGAAAAGCGAAGACTGCGAATGATCCACGAAAAAGAACAGAAGACGAAGTGGAGAAAGGGTTATCCAGCGAAGAAAGTCGCTATCGCTGCCAGTAGTTGTAACCTTGCGCTTGAGATCCGGCGTAGAGCGGGCCCATGTTCGAATTAGAAGTCGCTGTGGATGGAAGGGTCGGGAACTCGCTGTTGGCTCGCGTCAGGCTGGCTCTTCGCTCTTCCCGCGTCAGTAGGCCAGTGTTGGCGACGACAGGGCTGAAATGCGTGAGTTGGTCGCTATGGAGACCGGCTCGCGCGAAGGCAGGTGATAGTAGCGTGGCTGCTGCTGTGGACTCTTGGGGAGCTGAGCTGCCGAACGGCATCGAACTGTGTGTCGATAAAGTCGGGCTTTGCAATGATGATTGGGAGTTCTGGTAGTCCCACATGGCGCCGATGAAGCTTGGCCGCTGTATACTGTCAAATGTCGCAGCTCGAGCTCGATGAGGGTCGTTCATCATGTGCATGTCACCATGTGGTGCGGACATCCCATGCGCACTGTGCGGCTGTTCCATGTAATTGTCGTGCCCAAACATCGTACCGACTCGGCGGCCAGGTGCCGGGTAATTGCCGTTCGGCGGGTGGTCATGACTGGAATTGGCGAGGTTTGATATGTAGAAGGAAGTGTCGTACGAGGGCCCTCCTGGTTGCGACATGTTGATTTGATTGGGGATGTTGATTGAACGCGCTGCGCTCCCGTTTCCATTTCCATTCACATTTCCATTCACATTTCCATTCACATTTCCATAGCCATAGCCCATAGTTGCGTAAGTGGATATGGCGCCCGAGTTGTATGGATGGTGCATGCTGCTGCTCGGTGCGGCAGTCAAGCTGTCATTTTGCCCGTATCGCTTTGTCATCGGCTGCTCGTCGTCTTCCTCGGGCTCTGGAGCATTCGCGCTGGTACTGCTCATTTCCTTGGCATTGCCCTCCTTCGACCCATCTGCTTCGGTGGTCTTATTCCTGCGCTTGCGGCGCCCCCCGCATCCCTGTGTGCGCGCTTGAGTCAGTCGGATTCAAGAGCAAAAAAGGTGAAGGAGCGATACTCACCTTTACCAGGATGTGTCTCTTAAGCGCGTCTTTTCGGCTAAACGGCTTACCGCAGTCGTTGCACGCAAAAGGCTTCACCGCGAGGTGAATGCGGGCATGCCGTCTTAGATCGTGGTTGCGCGCAAAGCTAGCCGGACAGCTTGTGCACTTGAACTGGCGTGGCAGGTGGCTGACCACTCGTCGCCGACCCATGAGATCGACACCTTCCGAGAGCTCGTGGGTCATGCCCGAGTGGGAGTGTGCATGCTCTCTTTCGCCGCGCTCATCGAGCGGAGGCGAGGCGTTTGGTGCTGCACCCCAATGCGGGCGTGCTGGGTCGTTCGCGCTGCCGTAGGACGTGAGTGGCATTCCTGGACGCGAAGGCTCATTGAGCGCCGCATAGCTCGGCAAAGACCGAGGTTCCATGCTGCTGCCACTCGCATAGAGCCTTGTTTGCGACAGGGAAGATGACTCAGGCCCAGCGTAGCCTGCAAAGTTCGGAGGTAAGCCTTTGGGTGCCGCCGAATCGTCTGCGGTGGGCCCACGGTAGTCGGGAGCGGCACTGATCGCGCCGCGTCGATGAGTTGTGGGTAGTGACATCGATTGCTCCTGATGCTGCTCGTGGGCGAAGCTTTGGTTGTCGTAGCCCGATGCCGAGCCTGTGCAATTGATGTCTCGTTGGTCCGCCAAATGATAATGTTCCTCGTCGCTGCTACTAGCGGCACTCTTGCCGCCTAGCCGGCGCGCTGCCTCGTTCTCAGTTTCGATGGGGTTGAGCAGAAGGCCAATATTGGATGAACGCCTTGCGCTGACGAACGATCCGCCGCGGGCCCTCTTGAGACTCGTGTCCTCGTGCGCGACGCGCCTGGCATTTACACCCTCCGCCGCAGGGCCACTCGATGGAGATGGTGGTCGCATTGCGTCGTCGTTGCTGTTGATGCTACCACTGGAACTGAGCCTTTGATGTGAAGACACTGCAGGAGCCGTTGCAGGGTAGCATGGGGATATGATGCTCCTCCTTCGGCCAGATGTGCCAACGGACTCGGCACTCCAAGATGATTGTCCTTCCACAGGTCCTACGCCTCCTGTTACTGCGCCGGCACCACTACTACCTTTCGTACCGAGTCCGAATTCAGCCAAGCTGAATGCGTATGCGCGTGCAAGGCTTGTCCTGCGAGTTGTATTGTTGAGCGCGTCTAGTGAACTACCAGCAGTTGCGTTTGCAGCAGGTAGGTATGATGCAGGAAGCAAATCCTCTTCGTCTGTGAAGCCCAGTGCAAGCGAGAGCGAGGGGAGACTTTCCCGCGGCTTGTGCTCAATTGGCTCTGGGGACCAGGGCAGACCGCTTGCGCTCGATATGGTAGCGGTGCCTGAAAAGACACCCTTGCGCCGCCAGAGGGGCGGGTCGATGCTCGTTGGAGAGCCGGGGCGCGAGGCCTCGTCCTCTGGAGCTTTATCCGCCGTCGTTTTGACCGTCTGTGCTTGCAGGAGAGCCGAGCCTCTCCTGGAGTTTACAAGTGCGATGCCACGGGCAATTGCAGCAGATGCGGCGGTACTGCTGCCGCCGACTCCACCAAGAAAAGAATTTGTGAGGCTGGACCGCCGAGCTGCGGATGCAAGCGTCTGATCGAGTGCCCCTGAGGCACCTGGTGCTGTGCTGCCAGGGATGAGCGAGGGGGGATGGCCTGCTGACAAGACACTGGTTGATGCGCCTCCGGGCGAAGCGTAGGCGTCTACAAGAACACCTGCTGTGAAACCGTTGACGATGTTGTGCCTATCGACGCGCATGGTCGTGATCAAGTTGCAAAAAGAGGCTGCCGATGGCAGAGTATCGAATGCGAAAGGGATGAGATAGCGAAGAAACGAGCAGGCGGACAGCCGTGTGGACGGATCAAATGTGGGGCTTCGAGCGCTGCACACGAGCGTTATCACCTTCTCGTCGGAGCAGCACAGGTGCTTTCACTGAGAACTGGATCAAGGCGGCTGCGATTGCCCAGGCTGAAGGGTGGCAACCACTCAGCAGAATCGACGAGACTTTTCACGCCTCTCCGTTTCGTCAACGTATGCTTCGGTGACGGCACACTAAGTATGTCGTCGCAAGTATCTGAGCAATTGCTGCAAGCCGCAGATAAGCCAGATCCTGGATTTAGGTAGGTGTACAGCTATTCGCTGATGTTGAAGTGGGCAGGAGCCAGGTTGGAAAGCAAACACAGGCAGTGAACAATCCTGGCCAGCGAAAGGTGGTGCAGGCCGAGAAGTGCCGTGCAGTCAATTGAGACAGATGGTGACAAATGCACCAATGATGAATCGTTTATTGCTGTGACCTTGTTGGTGCAGGTCGATCACAATGCAGGTAGGGTCAGGCGTTTACGACGAAGGGAGGCGTCACAAGCGAAAGCCCATCAGGGAAAGAGAGAGATTGATGTCAGTGACTTTAAGCGGTCAGTAACAACCCATCGGAGGCCCGTTCGCTCCTGACACTCACCTTCCGGACAAAAGGACATAGTTAGAGAACCACTGAGTCGGTGATAGATGAGTGCTCCGCTGTCAACCGTTGGCGGAGTGCACGACACGGGAATGTCTTGAATGTGATGTGGGAAGTTGTCAAACTCGGTTGCAGCGTGGTAAGTCGGACACACTAGGCTGAGTGTGTGACGTAAGTATGCACGCGTTCCGGAAAGGCAACTCTGCAGCGCCTTCAGAAGTCAACTCCTGGGAAAAGGCGATTGAGTATTGAGGTGGGTCTTTGGTGATCTCTGGTGGGTCTCTGAGACCCTGGAAGTCGGGAGGTGAAACCCCGCCAGACGAGGACGCGCAGCTGATAGAATGTCGTCGGATGAGGACGAGAGAATGTTTACTCTGGCGCGACGAGGTGGACGTAGGTGTAGACGGCCAGGCTTCAAGGCGAGGCTGTTTGCCTATGGAAGCATGGACGCCTGCCCAAGGACCAGCAAATGCAGAGAAAGAATCTCACTGCAATCGCATCCTCTTGACGACCGCGACGGCCATGCGCGAAGGTGTGAAGAAGTACATAAACCACAACAAATGGATGGAGAGACTACGATGACAGGAAGGCTTTTTCCTCGAGGGGCGCGGCGACGAGCATGGGGCGATGATCGAGACTGTATAGAGACCAGATGGCGATGGGACGGAAGAGACACGCACACTAGTGTGGCTGGTTCTCCTGGGCTATGCGCTGGTGCGGCCCAGTCGCCAACGAACGCACTGGACGAGAGCCTCACGCACGTACCTCCACCGCCACATGCTCTCAATTCCCAATGCCCGCCAAAACCCCCAATCTCCATTCTGATATTCTCCACAGTCTGTACAGTTATAGGCTCACCTCCTCCAGCTGCGTCACATCGCCTCACCTCCTGTCAAATTCCCTTGCCTCCTTGCCGCCGAATACATGCGACTAGTTCCTCTGTGCCGGCTTTCCTGTCAGTATCGAAGCGGCTCCATTGGGCGTCAAAAATGCTCAAGCGCGAGAAAAGAGACACTCAGGTCACAGCACATATTTGTACATGCTCAATACTACGATAGTCTGCCCCTCGTCCCAGTCCCCACAGATGTGATGGGTCGAGCGAGGGTATCTCCATGGGTTAGATGCTAAAACAAAAAGGTCGCAAAGGTCTCGCCACTTGGCCTGGACCTGATTCCTGCATTGATTCGACACTTCCGTGGATTTTGGGTCCAACCCTTGGCTGGCATTCGTAGCCGTTGGGCAGTCGCCAGGCGCAAGCGCACTGACTGGAATATGACTGGAATCTGGGTGCATGGGCCTGCTGTGCAGAGTTCGCCCGGGAGCTGTGTGGGTATCTGCTAGAAACACCTGAACCACTGTAGCTTTGTGCCATTTCTCTGGGAACACATAAAGCCTCTAGAAAGAAACCAAGTGTGGGCCTCAGACCCAGCTCCTCCAGGGTTCCCAGGTCTCAAAAACTGTCTTAAACCTGCTTTCTGGGCTGCGGAAACCCCCCAAATACGTGTTCTAGAGGTAGCGTGGAGAAAATTTAACAGATTCTCTTTTTATGGTAAAATATGAAATGATTGTGTAAAGATTTTCCTGCGGTTACCGCAGCTCGAAAAAGTGCAGCCTATTCCTGAAAAGACCTTACGCGGTATTCCGGGAGGTTTTGTTTCTTAGGCCCTGTATTTGCTACGTTTGAGGGCCAACTCTACCACTGGGGCCTGGGACGTGGGAGGCGTACAGCGACATACAACACGGTAGGTTTTAGAGTCACACGACCATACACTCGTACAGTGCTGGGGGTCTTATGGAGGGTTGAAAGTTGAAGCCTTCTGTGTCACCAGCCTTCTCTGTTTCTGTTTCTGTGCTCTACAGCTCTTGTGTGCTCGAATTTGGCATTTAGTCCGGCCGCTGCATTTTTAGACTTTGTTCTCCAGAGTTATCTCCGTCAAAAACCTATATCAAAGAACCTGTCGACAAACTTCAATGGTGTTCCTGGGCGACTGGTTCACTGGCACAGTGCACCATGTGACGAGTTCCGCAGAAAGCACAAGTTCCCACCTGCAAAGTGCAATATACCAAGCCATCTTTTGTCTCGCACAAACCAAGACTACGTACCTATTTATGCACGTACATATGTACACTTCTGCATCAAATATTTACGATACATTCCGACGTAAGCCTGTGCAAACTGCAAATTGCTTGGATGCGTTCACTTGAACGATGCCTGCCGCCAGTGTTTCTGCAAGAATGTTGCAGGTGGCTGTAGAGATACAAAGCGCATATGTTCGTACCTGCTATGTATATATGTATAAATCTCGCCGCCTCATAGACAAGAGGACCGGTCTCGATCCTCGCTCAACCTTTGCGCTTGTTGGTCATTCAAGCTTTGAGAGTTAATTAACGAAGGTTACTATCTTTTCATGAAGAAATTTCCAGGAATTCTGATTGGTCGGATTTTGGATAACAACTTTCCGAATCACACTTCGAGGTCACCACCACATCAGCGAATGATTCAGCCCAACCCCTTTCCCCCCTTTTTTGTAAATGTGCACAAAAGAGATAAATGAAGCCTGCCTGCCGAATTATGACAATATTTCGTCAAGAGTACATGATTAGAGTGCACAAGGCAAGTTGCGGAAGCCGGAAGGCAGAGCCTACTTTCCTTGGGCTCTCCGCGCGTTGAACGCTTTCAATACTGAAGCGCTGTCTGGCTCACACCTCAGTCATCTCACGCTCAGCGCCTAAGCAAGCCTGATGTGTACATGATCAGGCTCAGTTCTGACGCCGGTCACATTTGATTTACTCTCGACTGTCGATGTCAGGAGGTGCTGGCGATGTCCAGAGGATCGTACGTCAAAGAAGAAATCGTGATTGTAGTACCAGCATACAAAAATGTGAAGACGGATAGAACGAATATAAGAGTCTGCCTACGCGCATCGGGTGTTCTACTGGCCGCTTCTCGCACGTGTCAGGGCCCACCAGTACACAGTCATGGTCATACATAATCAAACTGGTCATTGATGATGCAATGACCTTTGCTGCAGAATGCATCTCGGTCTCGTCGGTCCGATGTCTGTGTTGGTCAATTATCTATCTCATTTCCTCGCGGCCATTATGCATTGTAATAGATCGTGGCAGCGCCAGAGGCAGTCGCTGCGACCGATGACGGGCGCAAATCGCGATCCTGTCAGTCGCAACTCGCAGCTGACGCAGGCGAATGTTGTTGTGTGGCAGGTTGGCAACGTGTCTTCGGGGTACCCAGGTCTCGAGGATCGAACCGCTAAGTAGCATCATGCCCTGAGAACAGAAAGTACACGGAAGTCGTCCTTGTTGCGCCCTGGTATAAGGTATAATCGAGTCTCGCGGCGCCAGCCTATCGTGCGATCGGGGTGAGGTGGGGGACCGCGGCTTTGCACCGAACGACACGTTGTCACGCGTCACGTGTCTCCAGCCTCTTGATGGAAGCGAGGGGTCCATCTGGGCTCTTGCGCGTGCACCAAAGCACCAACAACAGGACTCAACCCATGCAGGACCACAGTTGAAGTCAAGGGGCCATACAGTATGTTTCACCGTTCACAGTCAAAGACGACTTGCCGCAAGTCACGAGGACGCCAGTGAGAGAATTGCAGGACTTGAATGAAAAGCACACCCAGCTCTCGAGAAACTTCGGCGGTCCCAGCATTGAAGTTCCACTGTGAGGTCGGCGTGCGACATCGACCTGAGACCTGTGACTAGCCCTGACACTGAATGGATCCCTTCGATGCGTTCAACTGCACCAGGTTGTGATATGACCTCCCAACTCCTCCAATTCCAACCGTTCGCTTCGACGGTCCGAGCTGAATTTTGGCATAACTTCTCATCGCTGAAGATTGATGCATTGCAGCTGAGCGATGAGCACGTGCCGCTGCGTGCTTCGTACACAATCGGCAGAAGCGTATTGGATCGCAATGAGGAGAAGTGGGTGAACTTGCCTCCAAGCTTCGTGCTTGACGGGCAAGCCTTCGAAAGAGATCCTCAAACTGGCGGGGTGAGGGCTCCAAGTGCGACAGATGCGGTGTCTGAAGGGCCGAGCAAAAATAGCAGCGGGTCGCCTCGGCAAATTCAGACGAACAGCAGATGGCAGGCGAGCATACCTATGACAGGATACCTCAAGAATTACAACACGGTTGAAGAATTCAAACAGGCCGACAAATCAGGAATGTTTGATGAGCTAGCTGCGAAAGTGGGTTACCGAACAAGCATTCTCTCGCATTCTATATTCTCTTCCCCTGTACGTGGCAGACTGACTAGCACGGAATCTATTTGGACACTATCCTGCTCGCAGATCCTGCATGTCCTTTCAGAAGGTGAAAATCCCGAAGCGTACCTTAACCGCTTCTTCGTGCTTGCCTTCGCCGACCTCAAGAAGTTCAAGTTCTACTACTGGTTTGCGTTTCCCGCCATCATTGTCCAACCAGCTTGGCACATCGCCATTCCTCAAATCTCAGCATCAAGCTCAGAATCTGCGAATGGTCAGGAACCCTGGAGCAATGCAGCAAGGGAGATTGGACTCGAGACGCTCAAGGCTATTGATGCAGCCTTACCAGCCTTCGCTGCGGGCGGGAAAAGGAAGGCCCTTGAGATACCAGGGGATACAGCCTTCAACGGAGCTTTCCTGGTGCGGCATTCACCGTCGAGCGCTCAACTGGGCACTGTAATGGATTATGCCACCTTCTTCGCGCATGTGCCAGATGATCAAGTGGGTCGTGGCCCCTTCCACGCCATGCAGAAACGCCGTACCAGTGCTAACAACCCGCTTCGCGCTTCTCTGTAGCGCATTGTAGCATTTATTGACCCATCTTCGCATCCAACACAACCGGGCTGGCCACTGCGTAATCTACTCCTGCTTTTGCGAGCACGTTTTCAGATCCAGCGCATTCGTGTTCTGCGATGGCTGGACGAATCAGGGGCGTTCACGGATGATGCGGGAAGGGTCAAGAGCCTCGTTGGCACCGTTGTTCTGCCAGAAGAGACAGAAAACCGAGTCCAAGGTGAGACATTACGGTAGCGCAAACCCGTTGCAAGAGCTTTCATTGTTAACATGCACACTGGCTTGCAGAAATTACCGCTGTGAAATCGAAGCTGACAACTGGTTCTGGCCCTTCAGCATTGCCCATTCCTCAAGCCACCGGCTGGGAGCGCAATGCTCGCGGCGCTCTAGCACCTAAGGTGTCCGACTTGGGGCCATTGATGGATCCGACGCGTCTAGCAGATCAGGCAGTGGATCTGAATCTCAAGCTCATGCGATGGCGTATCATGCCCGAGATTCAGCTGGACAAGGTACAGCGAAGCAGATGTCTGTTGTTTGGTGCAGGTACTCTTGGATGCTATGTAGCGCGGACATTGATGGTGAGTGGTCGCCATCGGGTGGCATAGCGCTGGATCGCGTAATTGATGAAGGCGCGTACTCGTTCACGGTACACCCTTCGCGACAGGGCTGGGGCGTGCGGAATATCACGCTGGTGGACAATGCGCGCGTGTCGTACTCGAATCCCGTCCGACAACCTCTGTTCGACTTTGAAGACTGCCTGGAAGGCGGAAAGCCCAAGGCACATTGCGCTGCGGCAAAGCTCAAGAAGATCTACCCTGGAATCGTGAGTCTGATGCTCGAGCATTCCTAGTGAAGCCACATGCTCCGGATGATTGATGGTTCGGAATGTGCATGGTGCCTTTCAACTTTCCGTATCTGTGCACAAAGAAAGCAGAGGGACATATGCTCGCCATACCGATGCCGGGCCATCCCATTGCGGTGGGTTTACGAGAGCAGATGGAGAAAGACCTGACCAAGATCGAACGGCTTGTCGATAGGCACGATGTGGTCTTCCTGCTGATGGATTCGCGGGAGTCACGATGGCTGCCCTCGCTGCTCGGAGCAGCCAAGGGAAAGGTGCGTCTGTGCGCTGCTCAGTCGCATCCATGGACACCGGCTGAATCATTTTTACACGCTTGCAAATGTGTGACCGCACCATGCAGCTTGTCATCAATGCCGCACTTGGCTTCGATACCTATCTGGTCATGAGACATGGTGCTGGGCCAGAGGGCGCTTCCTCTCCTGTTGCTGTCCATTCCTCACCTGCGCCGATTGAGCCAGGCGCAGCAGGCGCCAAGCGGCTCGGTTGCTACTTCTGCAATGACATCGTCGCGCCGTCTGACGTGAGTTCATTTCCGTCACATATTTCCATCCGCGTTCACGTTTCAGGGGGCCCATGCTCATGCACTGTTCGTGCGAATCACTTTTTTTTTCACAGTCGCTGGCGGACAGGACGCTGGACCAGATGTGTACGGTCAGCCGACCGGGCCTTGCTGCTATCGCTGGTGCGTCGGCGGTCGAATTGATGATCTCTGTCTTACAACATAAATATGGGTACGTGGACGCGCATGATGCTTCTGTCTTTCAGCCGTCGCTCTGACACTCTTGCCCACTATCGCACAGCGTACGAGCGCCAGCGTCGATCTCGCAGCCTCCTGGCTCGCAGGACAGCGCTGCCGCTTCTGGCTCTTGCCTCGGCTTGATCCCTCACCAGATCCGGGGCTTCCTTGCGCAGTTCAACAACATGCTCATCACCGGGCAGTCGTACGACCGATGTACCGCCTGCAGCTCCACCGTCGTACAAGCCTACAAGGTGTTGGGGCACGACCTGGTGCTCAAAGCGTGTAATGAGGAAGGATACCTTGAGGAGCTCACGGGATTGAAGCAGATGTACGAGGAGACGGAGCAATTGGAGAAGGAGCTGGAAGTCGACTGGAGCGACGATGAAGGAGAGTCAGAACTGTGAAGGGTAGCACTGGCCTTGTCATCGCCGTACTGCAGCATCAGCAGGCAAGCTTGCAGCGCCCGTCCTCACGTTACGATGCCATATTTCACGGTGTACAATACAGCTAAGTCGCCATGGACCATTTCGAAGTGCTGATAAAGCGCCATATGGTCGTAAACAGTTTGTACATGTGGCTCTGATGACCTCCCCAAGCCCTAGAAGCACGAGGAATCACAATGGTAGGCGTCCGACAATTCATCTTTTGTGACTCCTGCGGGGCGACGCACGGGCCATGCTTATCACCTGTCGGACTAGCCCCATACGGCGAACGGGGCCACTCCGCCTGTGTGTTCAACACGGGTTGCCGAGCTTGCTTGGCTGTTTCCTCCTTCCACCTCATCGTTCTGGCTCGAAGTCTCGTACTTTGTCCACCCTCCTGTTCTTGGGCCAGCAGCACCAGCCAGTTCTCCTTATTGAAGGTTGATCCTCAAGGCGCATAGAGCCCTGCGACACATATCCCAGCTGCGGAGAGAGACCGAACCCTGCGAGCATCGGAGAGCTAAAGCGGCCGCGAAGGAGCCACGCGTCCCTATCGTACGTACATCGCAGCTCACTTTCACCACACCCTGTTCCCGCACACTCATTCGACGAGCTATTTGATGCGAAAGAAGCGACACGAAGTTCCTGGAAGGAAACTAGATATAAAAGACACGCGTGACCATGAGCAAGAAGATCTACCTTTGCAGGCACGCACAGGCCGAGCACGTGAGTCGAAAGCGGACGTCGTTTGCAGCGTAATGCTTCTTCCTGTATTTGCCCTGTGCGCCCCATGTATAGCTGGGGCTGAGTGCAAATGCTGAAATATTATGCTTCCACACTTGAACATGTCGATTCATCACGCAGAATGTTGCAGATGGTGAGCTAGAAGAAAACGCATTCGACGGGTTCAAGCCTCGGCTGCTGACATCATCAGATCACTGCATCTCTGTTCTTGCCTCCAGATTATTCTAGTGAGCGGGCTTGAGTGCAAGACCTCTTCAGAACCACTTTTCTCATAACAATGAAACTTTTGTCCCAATGCAGTTCCTGATGCGCCTCTGACCGCGCTGGGCAAATCGCAAGCAGCGGCACTCGCGCAGGACGCACGTTTGAACGGCATCCGCGACGAGATCCAGTTGGTCGTCTCCAGCGCGCTAAAGCGTACGCTCCAGACCACCAAGATGGGCTGGCCGCAGACGGTGGCACATACTGGTGGTTTGGGCAAGGTCATCTGCCTCCCGCAGCTGCAGGAGTGTAACGCCTACCCCTGCGACACAGGCTCGCCTCGCGAGGTGCTCGAGCAGGACGTGGAGCTTGCCGGGTTTGACTTCCCCCTCCTCACGCCAGACTGGAACTCCAAACAGGGGATCTATGCAGCGGATCCTTCGAGTCTCAACGCGCGTGCGCGATGGGTTCGCCAGTGGCTACGCGCACGACCGGAGAGCGTGATTGTGTGCATCGCGCATGGCGACATCCTCCGGCGCATCACGGGCAGGCAATATTCCTGGAAGAACGCCGAGGTGCAGCTGTGGACGTTCGATGAAAGTGAAGGTGCCGCTGCTGCTGCTGAAGAAGCGCCGGTCCGCCTTGTGGAGTACATCACTGCGGAAGGCAGGGCCGAGTCAATCAGCTCGGACGCGGCCGCCTCCGCGTCGAATGGCGGAGCAGCGGCAGAGGCAGAGACAGGCGCCAGCGGCGTATCGCTTCCCAACCTTGCATCCTCTGGTAGCTTCGACTTGAGCAAAGAACTTGACTCGGCCGCAAAGAAGGCCCTCGCGGAGATAGAGGAGCGCGTCAAAGCCAAAGCAGACGTGGTACAGAGCAAGGCGAACGAGCTGCAGGCTCTTGAAGCACGCTTGGCGGCGGCGGAAAAGAGGAAAGCTGAGGTGCGTTCTCTTGAGGTCTCGAGGTTGTTTCGGGGGGATCGAAAAAATGATTTGGGATGCGCCGCTTGTCCTGCTCACGAGCTGACACATCGCATCCAATATCCTTCTTTCACTTGGACAGCTCGAGGCCAAAGGAATCAAGGTCTGACTCCGCCGCATAGCACACACAAGTACATTTACAGAAACATTCATATATCAACACAACTCACCATCAACATCATCCACAGAGACATATGCATGCATATTCCATATCTTCAGAACGTACTGTTTCCCCGGCGCTCTACCAGACGCTTGAGCCGACGCCCCATGCGTCGCCTGATCCACCGCCACCCACGCCAATACCAACACCCGAAGCTGGAGTGGCACCTCCGGTGGCGCTCGCCTTGATGCTACCCCTTGCGTCATGCGCCTTGTTCTGTTTCTGCTTCTTCTTAACGCTCTTCACTTCTACAATGCCAACGACAGCACTGCGCTCTTCAGCCTTGGTGGGTGGGGCAGCAGCCGCATTGGCGACAATGGGCGCGCCACTGGACGGCGGCCGCAGTGCGGAAGGGGATGCATCTTTTGGCTCCCCTGCTAGCAGGTTGCTGATAGATGGCAGCTGTTGCTTTTTCGCATCGGCGACCTTGCTCCGCGTGTCTCTGCCTTGCTTGGATGGCTTATCCCTTGGCTCCTTCGGGCTCTTCACATTATCTGATTCATCGACCGCATTGCCAGAGGAAGGGGAATCTTTGCTTTTGTTTGCAGATTTGTCCGACTTTGACCCAGAAGCACTAGGCGGTGCTGAGTTTTTCATCTCGTTGGTCCCTTTTGGACCCTTATCGCCCTTTTTGCTAATTTTATCGTCCTTCTTGTTCTTCCCACTCTTTTTTGCTTCCTGCCTGCCCGCCTGCATTTTCGCCTGCTGAGGCGCGCTGTCCGTCTTCCTCTTCTTCGCACTTATGGGGCCATCGCTCGTCTCAGCGCCAGCATCCTCCTCAGCCTCCAGCACCACCTGCTGCCCTTTTCCGCTTCGCTTTCGCTTGCGCGCGCCGCTGGAGCCAAGCATCCGCTTCTCGGACGCGCGATCCCGGGCGTCTTCCTCGTCCGACTCGACCGCTTGCTCGACAACATCAGGCGTGACGTCCTCCAGGCCTACGTACCCATCGCCAGGGGCGGCAGCTTTGTGCTTTTTGTTGCCTCCCCTAGCCCCGCGCTTGTGCTTTCCATGGTGCTCGGATGCTGATCGAGCGGCTCCAACATTTTCCTGCGCCGCTTGATCCTTCGGCACCGCTCCACTCGCTGAAGCTTTTGTAGCATCGATAACTGCTTTGAATCCTGTTCCCTCGGCAACTGACTCCGCAGCGGGCAAGGCAGAAACGCCACCCTCCTCCATGCGCTTGCGCTTTGGTACGATGCTCGCATTGTTGAGCGTGCGCAGAGTGCAGTGGCATTCGAGTATCCTCACGCGGAAATTATCGGTCTCGGCAACCTCGTTCCCTCGGAGGTTGAGGTTTCGCAATCCTTTGCGACCGGATGCAGAAGCCGCTTTGCCGGCCTGCAGAAGCGGTTCTAGCGCACACCACGCATCGATCCCGCAGTCGCCAAGATCAATCAGCTCCAGCCCTGGCGCCTTTCCGTCCCGGCCCTTGCCCCAGCTCTTCAAGTGGGACGGTAGTGAGCCCAGACCGGTGTTGCCGTTCAATCGGACTTCTCGCAGGCTTGTGCATGGCGTAAAGTCCGGTAGCTTGCTGCCGTCCTTGAGAATATTGTGAGCAACACTGAATTTTTTGAGCGCGGGCAGGGAGCTGGGCAGTGTGGAAGGGATTGACGTGATGCGGTTGCGGGAGAGGATGAGAGTGTTGAGTTGCGGCATCACTGGTAGCGTGGGCAGAGCTTCGAGTTCATTTGATGACAAGACTAGAGCCCGGAGTGACGGTTGCAGAACTAATAGAGGCAATCTTGCCAAGGAGCAGCTTGATAGATCGAGAGCTGCAATTGATCTTGTCGTAAGCTTTGCTCCATCCTCCGTGAGCCTGACCTTGCCCACTTACAGAACAAGCTCGGTAGCACTTCCAAGCCGGCCAGTGCGCCTTCTCCCTGATCCGCTTGCGCCCTTCCCAGAGCATAGTTACCGCTCAGATTGACCGTTGTCAGCTCTTTGCCGAACCACACCTGCTCGATATCCTGGTCTCGCCTCTTCTTGCTCTCCCTCTTGCTCGAGTTTCGGCTCTCCAGTGCAGCTCGCCCGAGCCACTTGATGGAATCGAGGCCGTTTGGTTGGCTCTCGGAGGGCTCCATTGCCGAGAGATTGAGCTTTCGCAATCGTTTGAAGCGAGAGAGCGTTGCAGCTAAAGCATCGTACGCAGGAAGAGGGTGTGCAGACAGCTCCAATGCAGTCTGTTCAAGTAAGGAGGAGGTCGGGCTATCATCTTCTTCCTCCTTTAAGTTAGCACTTGCATCCGTTAGCTCCACCTTGGGCATAATTGGAACAATTTTGCTTGCCCCTTTGGAACCCTGGTGTAGCATTGGATCACGGTGTCCTGCCCGCTCTACCTGTGGTACTGGCATGTTGGCGACACCAGGATCGGGACAACGCTTGGTTCTGCGGCGGCTTCCCTTGTAAGTGTCGTGTTACTAAAGGCACCTGCGCATGAACTTCAAGTCCTGGAGCTCAGAATCTTGAAATTTTCAAGCAGAAGAGATGTGTGCGTTTCTCTCTGTGAGAGTCCGAGACCCATGTCCACCCTCACAGACAAGCTGACCAATGTCGGCGTCCCCAGAAAGAGCGCTGTGAGCATGATGATGCGTTGATGAAAGGAATCCAAAAAAGTGGGAGCGAGTTGCCGCGCCTGTGTCCCGAATTCCGAGATTCTGCGGCGGCGGCACTTTCATTGTCTTCACTGGCTCTGGCTCTGGCCTACGCACAGAAAGTGCGCGTGTGCGCCAGCCTCGCTCTTTCAGCTTCTCCAACACAACACTTGCAACACCTCCCATCTGGCAATCAAGTGCACATGCCATGCATCTAAGACATTCTTCTCTCGCCGACGGATGGCACAGCGACGCATACAGCTTCAACAAACTGATTGGCAGCGCGTGATACCCTCAAAAGCAAGGAAGATGGCTACCTTTGTCGCAAATCCGCAGCTGGCGAAAGACACGAATCCCAAGGACTGGGCGTATCATCTGGGTGAGCGACGACAATGGCACCAGGCACTCACCTATCCGTGGGACTGTGTCGGGCTCGTTCGACCTGGCATGGCGCCTTCAGCTGACAACCCCCCGCATTGTTCTTTCCAGGCTGCCTGCCTTTCAACGACTACATTGTGTTTACCAAGCAAGATCTGCTCGCCTTTCTCAAGTCGCACGGCATCGAGGTAGGGCCCAACTACACCGAGATCAATAAATTGCCGAAATACGCCACCATCGGGTCTTTCTCCTCTGATCCCTCCGGCGCTTGGAGAGACCCGGTGGCTTTGAATGATGCACACGTTACCTCGACTGTCAAGAGCTCTAGCACCCCGGCTGCCGCTGCGTCGTCGAACCAGGTGCGCATGCCAGATGGGGACGTGTTCAGAGCAAGTCGTCGAGTGCGCGAGCCTGTTGGCGGGGGCAGCGAGCAGGTGGGGAGCCTTTTCGCTCCCATGGATGAAAAGAACGACCAGATTGTCCTCGGGGGCGGAGGGACAGGCAGGCAAGGCGCGGCCCCTCCGGCAGCAGACGTTGACCAGTTTGCATCGCTAGCCGTCTTGGATCCCGGAAGGTCCTCTTCCCCTGCCACCAGTACCATGCAAGTGCATGACGCCTCCGGTGCCGCCTTCAAGCCGACACGCCGCGTGAGAGAGGCGGTCGGTGGGGGCAGCGAGCAGGTCGCTAGCTTGTTTGCGCCTGTCGATGCATACGACGAAAGCTCTGCCACATTGGCAGGCGGCAAGGGGAGGAGGGGCATGGCGGCGCGGGTGGGTGACAATGCCTCATCAGCCTGGGCAGATGGTAATGGCGATAGAAACGCCGGAAGAAGGGGCGATGCACATGCTGCGACGCAGGAAGATCTGGACCGGGCGCAGAGGGAACAAGTCGCCGCTCAGACATTCAGGTGAGTGCTTTTTAGCTAATGATGCGCGGTCCAGCGGGGAGGCTGAGGCTCTTTTCTCTTCCATGCATCCAGGCCGACACGTCGGGTGAGAGAGGCCGGTGGCACAGGCGGCACATCCAGCATTGTGCTTGGCTGAGAGGAGGCAGCGCGCAACTTTCGCATCATCAAAGTGATACCCAACCATTATTCTCTATTCAGGCAACACGAATGTGCCGTGTGGCCATTATCATCAGTAATACAAATGCCTTCCTGTGCGAACGGGTATCTACTGGCGTACGAGAATTTGGGTACAAGCTATGGATTCTGCTGAAAGTTTGCCTGGATGAGCAACGGGACGAGATCAGGTGTGGTTTCATAATAGTCGAGGTTAAAGATGCATTTCAGTGGGTTGGTCGCCCCATTCCACGGGAGGGGCGCGACCGCGCCCTTCTCGCCTAAAGCTGCCAGAGGGCTCGTCCTGCTGGCTTGTAACAGTTGGTTCGCCACGTAATCGAGGATGCGCTTGTTCATCCCCGTGTAGCCGAGCGCGCCCATGGCGACGGAAGGAGGGAGTGCCAAGGGAAAGGATGACCCGTTTGCGAAGTTGATGGACAGCGTGTTCGGATCCGAGCCGGAAGAACTGAGCAGCTTCTGCATCAGCTGGAATTTATCGCCTAACGATCCTAGGGTCCCGACGTTGTACCAGTCTTGCGTTTCTACCTTCTGACCGGAGGGAATAATGTAAGAGAATCTAAAGAAGGACGTTGGATTTTCAGGGCCCAAGTCGGAAGTCTCACAAGCAGCGGAGGGCGTACCCACATGTCTTTCTCGCTGTTTGGCCAGATGGAGGGATGGATCCCGCCAGGTTGGTCGCTGCTGCTACCGTACCGGCTCATGAGGATTAGCTTCCCGCGTGCCTCACCCAGCGTTGGCACTCGAGGTTCGAGGAACCATCGTGACTTGGTTGGGTTGAGATAGACCTGTTCGAAGCATGCTTGCATCGTCGCCGCGTCCGCCTCTGGTTTCATGCTGATGATGACCGTCTCGCTCTTTCCGACACCGTCCAGGAAGTCCCAGCACTGCGCCAGCACTTGCCCGAACTCGATGCGCTCGTCCGTGACGCCATGATAGGCGAGTAGTTTTTGCTGCGAGGGGTATCCTTTCCCTTTGGCATTGACACGGACATCAAGGAAGCGAATTCCAGCAGCCAGCTGCGCGGCGACAGTTGACGCAACGTTTTGGCAGGTCGAGATGGGGTACCCGTACCGCGCAAGAGACTCATGCGTACCCGGAATACAGAATGAAGACAAGGGTGCGGACGATGGAAGTTTCGACATCCATGTCTCCGGATCGACGGTGGAGAAGAGCAGAACGTGAATCTTCGAACCAGAAGGCGAAGGACGGGTCTGAAGAGCGTAGTACGGAAACGGAGCGTTACCGGAGATGGCCTCGACACGCTGCCAAGTGCTAGTCTGGTAGTATTTGAAAACGCCTACCAGGAAGCCTTGCGGTTTCAGTTGTACCAGTAGTGTAATCGATTGCTCTCTCTTCTGGGAGACATTCCCAACCGGGGTTTTCGGAGTCAGGACCAGCGGCACCGTGGGGGACGAGGCAAATTTGCTTTCAGGGGCCACGCTTAGGATGCAGGATGTGCCTTGTTGGACTCCATTCGGGAATTTGCGTGCAGGAATATTCGAGCCAGGCTGGCCAAGTGCGAAGACCAGCGCAGACGCAGTTGCTTTCAAAGTGAGGTCGTGTACATGGATCTCGAGGAGTGGAGAGGGTGAGCTCGAGGACGGCGCGACGGTGGACAAGCACCCCACGGTGGACGAGCATGTTGGTGGCATACGGGAAGGGAATAGTGAGGCTGATCTTGACACAGGTTTCGACGCGCACTCTCTTTTATCATATATTGATACAAAGGGGCAGTCAACTCCTCTCAGTGTTGCAAAGGCATACAAATCGATGGCAATAGCAAAGTTGTGACTGTTTCTCTATCTAGTGCACCTATTGATAACGGCATACGGCTGCACTTGAGTTAATGGTAGGAAAGGAGAGCTAAAGTTGCACCGACTGCGCAACTGTTCCTGCATGACCGCATTGTGCGTCCCATTTTCCCCAGATTGTTCACGTATGTTATTACCCCGACCGTTAGCCGCCACAAAGTTGTCCGTGATCCACGTAAACGTGTTGGACCACAACCACTGGCTGGCCAATTGTCAAGCCTCCCGCAGCGGTGCCATGTTGCGGGATGCTTGACACTCTTTACAAAGATGCGTGAAGTCAGACACTTTCGCCGCCAAAGATGCGAACCTGTGCGCCGGAGAGCGAGGACAAAGTCGCCATGCCCCGTGTGTGTATAGTTGTTCTGCGCACGAATTGCAGAATGCGCTCGATCTCGGATTCGGGTACGACCACCACCAGTCTAGCATCTGCATCCTCTTCATCCTCGTCATCCTCCGTCGGAAATTCGACACGTTAAAGCAAGTAGTCTTTGAGACGGAACCGTTGCAAGATATCGCGCAACATGTCAACGCGGGGGAAGGCCACAGGTATCTGAGCTACCTGCTCGAGTTGGCGATACGCCTCCCTCTGCGGGCTGCAGAACGAATCTGCGCCCTGCTTCGCGACGGACACATGCGCCTCTGAGGGAAATGGACTGCGGACGCCTAAGTGCGACCGTTGCAACGACTAAAGGCAGGATTCTGGAAGCCACGTCAGCGATAGCATCTTGGACGCAGCAAAAAAGGGAGGATGAACAATCTTGTGAGCTTTATTGCCAACCTCGGAGAGTGCTACCGCGGATGCTGTGAGATGGTCGTCGCCCTCATGATGAAGCAGACCCTGCACGATCGCACTTTCGGTCTTGTGGAGGGCACTAGGCGTGTCGGTAATGAAAGGCGGCAAGCGGTCGACCACCTTCTTGAGCGCAACAGCGTCGCGACGTCCCACGCTGTAGGTGGAGTGAGCGTCTTCCCATTTGCGTGAGACCAAGGCCAGTGGATAGTCGGCACCGTCTCGGCGGACGAATAGTGATCGACCTAATCCGACGAGCGAGGCGTCGGTGCGTACGACTAGCTGCTCGCCGGGCGTGTGGAAGTGAAGCGAGCAGGCCGCGGCGACAGCCACCCTCACTGTCTCCCACGCCCCCGGAAAATCGTCATTCCAGCGCGCGCCTTTGCCCGCATCCGATGTGGCCGTACAAAGGCACGAGCGGACACCCGCAATTGGGGATAAATATCGACAGGTATTGCACAATCGCGGCTGGCCAGTGCAGGTTCCCCAGTTGCCTCGGGGTGGCCAGCGCGAGGATATCGGCGATGCGCGTGTGGGTCGGGCGAAGCTCACTTGCCGACCAAAGGGCGCCTAGTACGCGGACGTCTTTGGTGTCATACCAGGTGGATGACTTGAGATTCAGCGTGACTTTCGCGTCCTTCAGGAGGCCGAGTTCTTCACGAATGTGGTCATATAACCGGGCGTCTTCGTTGCTTAATGCCGATGTTGATGACGTAGGACAAGGTGATGTGACCGACCGGCTGCAAGAGACTCTGTTGGAACGCCATCGCCAGCGCCGGCGGTTGGGACGCTCCCTGCGGCAGGTGCGCGAGTCGCAGTCGACCGTATCTCCCTCCATCGAAGGCGAAGAAGTCGCGAACGCGCGGAAGCAGTGGATATTCGTGGAGGAATCGATCGAGCAGACGGTCATCGTCTCTGCGAGGAATGACCAGACATCGCCAATGCACAGCGGAGTATCGCTTCGGCTCGAGGAGCTCGTTGGCCAGACGAGCCTCCATTACCACGCGAACTTTCGACGGCTCACTGATCTCAACGAAGGCGACGTTGCCCTTTCCCTTAGTCTTCCCGACGATGCCCTTCTCCGCCCAATCTCCAAGCATCCCTTTGAGCTCCCGGTGCGCAGCTGGTGAGAGCTGGAGGGAGCGGGCGTGCGGTGGCGTCTAACCCTCCACTCAATCGAGTCGGACTGGAAGGATCGGTATCGACGGCGAAGCTTTGGGTGCGTACTCTCTCGTCAGATAAGGTCTTGACAAGAGTATGTCATGGAGTGCTTGTCGCTCGTGTTTTGACGCACCTGTACCCGCACACATGCGCCACCGACCCCACCCCCACGCTCTCCGCAGAGGTGGAGGGGTAGTTGCGCTTAGTCTGGTCGGATTCAAGTGTGTGGTAGGAGGTGAACAGCCCGGTGATAGCTTTAGCAGATGCGGCCGTCAAAGCGCGCTTGGCCAATGCGAACGCCTTTCCGCCGAGCTTCAGCGCATTTTGACCACCCAGGAGTTCATTACCGTGCGCTTGCAGCCAGGGCTTGCCGAGAATAGTGTCGAATCAGTCTGCCTGCCTCACTTTTGCTGCCACGGGAGAGCGCACTGCCGGCAGCGAAGGTGAACTGGTCGATGTCTGACAAGTAGCAACCATCTCGGGCTCGCGAGACCGGGATGTCGCTACGAGCGATAGTGGCATGCCGGTTGCTGCTCGCCATGGCAGGGCGGAGGCGGCCGCCCGCGCTGGCATGGCTCACGGCTGTCTCGAGTCGGGCGAGAAGCTGATCGACTGGATCGGAGGAGCGGAAGACTCCCAGAACCTTCGAGCCTGTCATCTTCGGGCAGAGGGCGTTGAGGTTGAGCAGGAGGTGATCGTAGGCCGGTGTAATGGTGCGGCGGTTGACGCCCACCGCCTTGTGCCACTTAGGCAGGTAAAAAGAGATCATCGTCGTACTCCTGGGTCATCCTGTCTGTCAGAGCCATCATGTCCCTGCTCAGACGAACGACATTGCCATGTCGTGCGGGCTCCTCCTCGGCTCGCCTGTCGCTGGAGCCAGTGCCGCGATCGTCCTGTGGATGGGGCTCGACAGCGGAGTGGGGTCTGGCTTCGGTGGCATGTAACGGAAATTTTATCCCAAGACGGTTCACAAAATAAGAGACTTCAATGGATTCTGTTGCGACCAACGGCGCTCACAATAGATCAATTTCCAGAGGCGTAGAGACCCTATGCGAAGGCAGGGATGATGTCTAGATTCATAGAATTCTTAGGGGCATACGAATGCATATAGCATAGTCGACCTTGAGTGATAAAAGGAGAAGGAGTCGCTGGAGGATGCATGCCGTTTCAGGCTCAATGGATGGTCACGTGTTCCTTTCCGTCCTTCACAACAGTAAACCATCTAAACGGTCGCATCATGATCTTCGTCCAACGTTTGCCCTCAGCGTCAGATGGAGCTGCTTACACCCGTCGCGGGCAGCTCGACCCGCAGGTCTTCCAAGGGCGAGGGCTGTAAATCGGCAAAGAACCAAGCAGCCGAAGTCTGGCTTGCATTCAAGGACGCCGTGTGGACCATGTTAGCGCCGGCCTCTCTGTACACCGCTTCGACTGGCCTTTGTGCAGACTCTGTGGAAGCTCACCCGAGCATGTCCGGAGTCTTTGCGCTTGGAACTTATCATGTAGACAAAGAAAGTGCTCAAGCTGAAGAATTAGATGGGAATACTAGCATCTCTCCAGCATATACCCGTCGCGGGACGGTAACCCTTTACAAGGTCACCAAGACACCCGTGCCTGCAAAGGTCAATTGGTACGTTGACACTGTGATCACGGTGATCTTGCCCAGACACTTGCTGATCAGAGAACAAAAAAGTCATCCCATCCACCAGCAGTTTACACCAGCCATACTAGACATGAAATGGTTCTCCATAGGCTCGACGCCGGGTTCGCTAGAGCAAGATATTCTCTCGGTTGCAACGGCGACCGGTTGCGTGGACATGTTCAAGCTGCTAGGCTCGCAACAGTCAATGAGCTTGAAGAAGGACTCATCATGGTACATTAATCCGCGGAAGTCTCTCTGTCTCAGCCTGGATTGGTCAAATCGTCGTCAGAACCGCGTACAGAGCACCCTTCAGGATCAGAAATTGATCGTTAGCCAGAGCGATGGGACACTCGCTTTCTTGCCAAGTGTCTTACGGTGTCTCAACGGCGACGCATCCCCTCAAACCGTATTAACCAGAGAGGAAAAAAAGAATTTCATAGGACAAGGAAGAGAATGGAGCGGTGACGAAGAAGAAGATGGAAATGAGGATGCGGATCAGGCGCAAGCTCATGCACTTCTAAATGACCCTGCTCAGTGGGAACAGCAAGGGAACGGTCAAAATTCATATCCTGCAGGCCTCGAGACATGGAAAGCGCATGACAACGAAGCATGGATTGCTGCCTGGGACTGCTGGTCGCATGGTACGGTTGCATGGAGCGGTAAGCCAGATATGACATGATCGTTTATGTTTCACGGCTGACGTCTATCCTCGTCACCGCAGGTGCTGACGATTTGACGTTGAAAGGCTGGGATATGCGAACGCCAAATCGGAGGACTGGTCGGAAGCCCACCTTCATTACACGCAAAGGGTGAGAATGAGCCATTTGAGTGCGGGACGGAAGACCCGCTGACCTCTCGCATCCTACTTTTTGATTCAACACAAAAGTTTCGATGGTGGGGTGACTGCTCTTGAAAGCCATCACATGCGTGAACACATATGGGCCGTTGGCAGCTACGATTCGCGCCTACGAATATTCGACGCTCGGCAGCCTGCGCGGCCTGTGATTGATCGCGACGGGTTTGACGTCGAAGGCGGCATCTGGCGCGTCAAGTGGCATCCTACCGATGCGGACACGCTGCTCGTTGGTGCGATGCATGGGGGATTCAAAGTGCTGAGCATACCTCCAGCAGACCAAAAGGGACGCATGGAGTTGCTAAGTCGATTCGATGAACATGAAAGCATCGGGTATGGCTGCGACTGGGACCGAGGCGATCTCCTTCAAGAGGGAGGAGACACGTTGGTCTACTCTGCCTCCTTTTATGACGCTCGCTTGCACATCTGGAGTGCCTAACTGTACTGCAATATAATTGCATGCAGAAGTGTGAGCTTTTGCTAAAGGGAAATTCTCGTCCTCCTTCCGGCAAGTCAATTTCAGAGGTGATATAACCTTCAAAAATGCGATATGATGCAAATGCGCAAATGCGTAGAAGTACAGAATGTGTCTATTCTAAGAGGTCACGGTTGAGATAGCGCGGCACTGAGGGCTGTGCGTGCCAGGATCATCTCAAGCGCGCCCTTGACCTGCGTAATGTTGCGCTGCAGCTTGATCTCATCCGAGATCTTGGCCCATATGCGCCCGAGCATGTCGTCCAACAAGGGTGACTGTCCAAGCACGTCGGCGTAGCAGTCAATGAGGACGTTCATGGTGTCGGAGACGATGTCCACGTAGGCTGGATTAGAAGCATGTTTGAGCAGGAACTTGAGCAAGGGCTCGAGCCCGACGTCATCTCTTCCCTGAACTGCGCGTCGAATTCCATCTGGGCCGCCGTTGGTCGCTGTCACGATTGGCGAGCGATGTGTGAGCTCCAGCAAGAGGGCAAATGTCACGTTGGCAGGTACATTCGGACGCAACACTGCATTGAGTGCATCCTGATAACGGAACGCTTTGAGAAATTTGTCGTAATCTTTGAGCTTGACGCTTCGTACACTCGCGACACGTACGTCATCGCGGCTTCGTCGCCCTGCGTCTTGGCCAGGGCCCATGGTGCTGCCGGCTTGTTGAGCTGCAGCAGCTGCATTGCCTTGCAAGAAGGAGTCGTAGCTGCCCCCTATTAGTGCAGCTTTTCGCTCTTGTCTACGTTTGATCTCGCTCTGCTTCAGCTCGCGTTTCCGGATGCACAACGTTCCGTCCGCCATGCCAACCGCGAGATGGCTCTCATCAGGTGACAGAGCCATGCAGAGGATCTGTGCGGGATAGCGCATGGTATGCGTCACCTTGAAGCCTTTAGACGGGTCATAAATCTTGATAAGATGATCCAGCCCCCCTGTGAGAATGCGCATACCGCTGCTGCCAAGACCAATGGATCCGAGTGCGCCAGGTGCTGCGCTGACATTTGCATCGCTTTCCATCGAGATTGCGAGGCTTGTGATGGTCTTTTGATGATTCGAGATGGCCTTGATGCATCTCCCACCCATCATCAGATCCCAAGCTCGTAATACTGGCCCTCCGACACTGAGAGCAACACCTCCGCCTGCAGTAGGATAAATTGCAATATCTTCTACTGGTGCCTTGTGGTCCATCTGTATGACCTGCCCCCCATTCTCGTGCACGCGAGCATCCCATAGGCGCACTGTCGCGTCGTAGGAGCCGCTGAGAAGAAGCGACGGATTGTCTGGTGATACCATCGCAGATCTAACATAGTCGCTATGTCTAGCGAACGTTCGCACTGCCGACTGAGATGGAATGTCCCACAGCCGGACAGTCTGGTCGTCTGATGCTGAGAGCACCTGGGTCGGGGCCGAAGAAAAGCGGGTAACGTGTACAGGTCTGCGTTTACGGACGCGAGAATGGTCAGCTTCGACGTGTTTATCGGGACTGCCATGGAATGCTCACAGCTTATGCCCCTTGAACGTTCGCAGGATTGCCCTCGAGTTGACATCAAAGACTTGAATTAAGCCCGAGTCATCGCCTGCTACGAGCAGCTTTCCGTCTGCTCTAATATTCCCACTTCTCGCAACGTCGCCAAATCTTGACACTGTTTTGACGACTTTGTCCGTGCGCATGGAATAGAGCTGCACCTTTGTTCCTGAGGTGACTGCATACCGCTGCGAAGAGGACGCAGCTGCAGATGTGCTCCCACCTGTCGAGGACGCTTGGGGGATGAGTGGGTTGATGAGCGCATTGTTTGCCTGATCAGACCCAGGAGCGGGAACCGTGGGGGCTACTGAAGAAGCCGGCACAAAGTGAATGGAGGTTATGGGGGCATGCTCTTTGATGAAGACAGGTGACCGGAAGCGACGCCAATAATTTGACTCAGGCGAGGATGTGCGTGCATTCGCACCCAGCGCAGGTGCTCCCGCAGCCGTCCGCGCGTCGATGGCGCCAAGATTGAGCTTTTGGTAGTTCATCTTGTCGTGTTGCCACCAGTTCGTAGGCACCGTGGGTCAAGCCTGTGCCGGTCGAAGATAGTCTACACTGACGTACCCTGTTCAAGGAGATGAATACAGCTCGTCCACTAGAAGTCCTCCAAAAAATTGATTTGACTTTTGACTTCTCTTCACGAGAAATTAGCTTACATAAGCATATGGGCTTTCTCGGCACGCAGTGCGGCTTCTGATCCGTCCGTCGTCTGGGGTTGTTACTAGTAGTTTTCAGGCTCTTACTATATTGGGTATCCAGGGTCTTGCTAATGGATGCAACTCAACTTGGCAGCCCTTGAGATTCTCGTCCGCAACTAGCTGGGGTCAGACTGTATCCAAGCGTGAGGAAGGCGCGTCTCTTGTCTGCCGGAGGTAGGCGCGCTTGTTCTCCCCGTTGTACCGATCTGATCAACGTTGAAAGCAATCCGCTCATCAGAACCTCCCAGTCAGCCGCTTTTGCAGCATGGCACACGTTGTCGAGCCGCTGGACGCACCGTCTCCCTGTGGGTTGCTGCAAGGGCTCATTGACAGTGACCTCCTGTCTCGAAGCGCTGGGAGCGCTCAAGCCCAAGCTCTCAGCACGATTCTGACGCGTGTTGTGCACTTTTGCAGATCGTGATTCGCGGTCAAATATCTCAAGAGCGCAGCACTATGAAGCACTAGCGCAGACGGCAACGTTGTATGTGGGCAACCTTTCATTCTAGCAAGTATAACGGGACACAAAGACTAGATTTTTCTTGTGGCGATACTGATAACTTTACCTGCGCCTTTCATCTGGATCAGCACAACAGAAGAGCAAATATACGAGCTTTTTTCGCGATGTTCGCGGACATCTGCCGGCAGCGGGATTAAGCGCATCATCATGGGCCTTGATCGTAATACGAAGACGCCCTGTGGCTTCGCTTTCGTCGAGTGCGTATGAATTTCACTTCGATCTTGCATCTACAATGCTAGTTCACTGGTGGTCCGCATCTGATGGCTGTCGCGCGCATTTCGCAGGTACTACACACACGAAGAAGCCGTTGACTGTATGCGTTACATCTCAGGGACAAAGCTTGACGAACGACTCATCCGCTGCGACTTGGACCCGGGGTACAGGGATGGACGCCAGTACGGTCGGGGCAAGTCAGGAGGGCAGGTTCGGGATGAGTACCGAGAAGAGTACGATGCCGGGCGTGGAGGTTGGGGCCACAACAAGCTCCGTGAGGAGGAGGAACGCAAGCGACGAGAGGAAATGATTCGGAACGTTTATGGTGCAGCTCATGCGGACGGGCGGCCGAATGAAGAGGGAGACGAGACGCGAATCATCCCATCTGGTGCCGAGGGCGTGTACGAGGAGATGGAGGGCAAGGAACGCGCTGGCGAAGGTGCATCCGCATCGGCGGGTGCAGGAGAGAAGCGTCGGCGAGACGATGCCAATGAGGATGACGAAGATGCGAGGAAGGTAAGTGTGCAAGCTCCCGAATTGGAATGTTTAATACCAAGCTCATCCCTCACACCCTCGCCCCCAGAACCCGCGGTTCCGAGAAGATGATGAGGATGATTGATGATTTCGGAACCTTGCTGTCGTGTGCCAGCAACAACAAGATGCCATCATGTACCATAACGCACACGAAACTCTTTCCAATGGGTATCGACTCACCGGTCTGTAAACCGAGCCAGAGCGATGGAATCGGTGACACTGACGGGCTACTTGTGTTCAGCATCTAGCGCTGTCGGTCTCAGACGCGATCGCTGGCGGGGTATGCTAGCGCGCCAGAAGGGCTGGGAGGGTATTTGCCCAACCCCATCTCCATGTCACATCGATGATCATCAAAAGGTGCTGTGAATCCAGGCTTCAGGTGTGGACTTGAGCAAAGCCAGTTTGCGTATGGTCAGATGTGAATACAAAAGAGTTGACTCAGTGGATATTCTACTATATGAGCGATGATGTCTGTATATTAAATGGTATCTTTCTCCAACAATCATGACCCCAGCCGCTAAGATGAGAATCTGGCTGAGAGCGTGGATGGCCTCGGAAGTGTGATGCGGACTTCTCCTTAGCAATCGACGCCATTTGCCGCGGCTGTGAGCTTGTTGAGCGGGAAAGGCGCGTCGAAGCGCGTCAAGTTGGGGTTAGTGTACAGGTTCGGGTGCCGCTTGATATAGTCGGCTGTAGGATAGTCGGAGGGATCGCAGGAGACCTTGGGCTGGCCCTGCTGATAGAGCCGCACATAGTCGAACTTCATCTGCGCGGGGAATGAGACACCTGCCTTAGTGAAGTCGATTGGTTGGAAACCGCTGGACATGCCTAGGTTCATGCTGAGACCGCCAGAAGCGTAATGGCATCAAATCGGAAGATGGGTTGATTAGCACATGCAAACAGACAGCGCCGGCGACTGGGAAAGGCCAGACTCACATGATACTCATCGGCTCAGCAGGGATGAGGCGCTGGCCAATATCTAACTCCGGCACAGGGCCCAGGGCGCTTCCCTTGACCTCCCACGTCGCTTTGCCATCGACGTACCAGCGGGTGAAGCCGCCGCCGTTCTTGTTCCAGTCGGGCTCGTACTCTACGCCGTAGCGGACAAAACGGCCGCCGGTGGTGGGAAAGTTGTCGTCGGGGCACTGCGTGACGCTCGAGACGGCCTCTTGGTAGACAGATCCATGGTATGTGTTGATCACGGTATCGCTGTTGTAGAGGATCGCCTGCGTGCTCTTGTTTCCCCAGAAGTACTCGACGTCGAACGGAGCCGTCTGGATCGACTGGGACGCAAAGCTGTGTTGGCTGCCGTCCTTGCTCTGAATCTGCGCCTCGATGATGTCGATCTCCGGCGCACTGCGTCCGACGTTGTTGTTAGGACCGGGGTGGTCTTGCCCTTTGCAGGTGCATGCGGGGGCGCGCATGCCGGACAAGCGCGATAGCTGACCGTTCTTAGCGTACTTCGCTTTGGAGTGGATGGCCTTCTCTGGCCCTGTTTGGTTCAGGAATGTCTGGTTGGGAAGTATACCCGTGTCGCACGATGAATACGAGTAGGGCCACATCCCGTCCGTGGAGCCAAGGTAACCCTGCAGGTTTAGAACAAAAAGAGTAGGCGTCAACGAGCCAGATTGTCACGGCTGCGCATCGAAACAAAGAGCATATAGAAGACTTACAGGCCGAGCCAAGTTGCCCATGAGCCTGCAATGAAAGTGGGGAAGGACGGTCAACGGATGCGCTCCCCTCAGCAACGCGTCGAGCCCCCGCCGATTCTCTAACTTACCAAGCAGCAGGCCAGTAGCCAGACGTGCTAGGCCCACCAGGCTGGAGGAGAGAGAACTCAATGTACCCTCCCTGGAAGCAGAACTTATTCCAGCTCTGCAGCATGCCGCTCTGGAAATTGAGATTGTGCGTCTCCTGCGCGGTCATGGTGATGACGAGGTGGCCGCCGGTGGTGTTGATCGCTTCGGGTGAGTACCACTCATAGTCTCCCGTCGCGCCGTACCAAATGTCTACCGCTTCCCAGTACGGGTCGTCTGCGTGTCAAATGGGAGGAAAGGCTGAGCAAGATGATTTCCGCGATAACGATGCGAGATGCATGCGCGGCCCTGTCCCTTCACGTACCTCCTGGCCAGAATGTCCGTCCTTCCTGCTCAAACTCATCGCTGAATACGAGTGTGTACGTCTGCTGGTCAATATTGGTCCACACTCGCGCGGTGTCAGGGGTGGAGGTGTCGACAAGCAGGCGGGTGGGCAGTTGCGGGATCTGGCCTGACGAGTTGGTCCCTCCGAGGCCGATGCCGAGCTTGGAGAAGAAGTCGCTCGTGCTCATAAAGTGCGATAGGATTGGGTAGCCTGCGAAGAGCATGAGCAGGCTGAGCGCGAGGATGATGAGCGTGGCAATGTTCAGGCATCCTCCGAAGGAGACGCCGTGATTCTTGTCTCCTTTTGTGTCGGGAACGTGCTGCGAGCGATCATCAGCGCGGATGAGCAAAGCGCTGTTGGCCCAGCCTCTGCGTCTCCACTTACCAGATAGTCGTCTGCTTCTGGAGCATTCGCAGCGGCAAAGTACGATGACGGGCCCATGGCGTATCTGCTAGCTGCGACGCTGCCCGAGGCGCCCGAGTGGCCGCTGCTTTTGCTCCCATTCCGCTGATGCGAGTAGACTCTCCCAGCGTCTATCCCTCCAGATGCGCCTGTAGAACTGCCTCCCATGGCCCCGGGTGGGTCGTAATGCCTGGATCCTGGCGCCGATCTAGGTGCATACGACGCATTGGACGAGTTGCCCATCCCGCTCTGGTTGGACAGCAAGCCGGACTGCTCACCCTCGCTGCCGTGTGACTGGCTGGACAACGCGTCTGCGGGCGCCGCCGAGCGGGAAAAGGGAGGCGAAGAGCCGTTGTAGCGCTGCGGCGGTCCGCGACGAGCGCCGCTGCTGGAAGATGCGCCAGAAGAGGCGGAGCGTGAGCCAGAGGCGGACGAGTACGAGTTGGGAGGTATGGGGCCGATGCCGCCTGCGGGGCCGTAACCGGCGGGCGAGCCTATTGGTGACGTCGGCCCATCGAGGCGGCTGTATGTTGGCATGGTGTCCCAGTGTATGCGCACCTTCTTGCGGAAATGGAAGCAAGCCCACCGCTTCGAGCCACGTAGAAGAGTAGCGAAACGGGGTGAGTTGTGATGGCACGAGGATTGCAAAGGTGTCGCCGCTCGGGATGAAGGTCCCCAGGAACGACGATGGGGCTTCGCTACTGCACAGCGATAAAGAGGTAGCAGAGATGCGTTCAGGGTTAGACACACTTTGGAGGGATGAGTATGTTTGTTCGACTACAAGCTGATCAACCTCTGGCAATGCTCACGTCACCACTCATGGTAGCATCAATGTACAGACAGCCTCAATACATAGCGAAGGAAGGGGGTGTGTGCGTTTGTCCGCACACCCACCCATGCGCACGGGGAGAGAGGAAATATGATAGGCGAGAGGAAGCTGTCGAAGTCAACATAACCCGAACTAGCGCGGGGCCGCGGCGAACAGCAACGAGCCACAGCAGCGGTGTTATCTGCCGCCCAACAAGCATCACTGTCCACATCCAGAATTCAGCGCCAGTCGATAGACCGCCGGTTCGCTGACCCATTGGTTGTGGTGTGCTTGACAGTGATCTCTCTATGTCCGGACACTGTCTTACCCAAATAAACAATAGCACTGGAGACGCACAAGGCCATGCTTCAGTCTCCAAACACAGGCAGGGTGCAGCACTCCCTCGCGGCGGCTGGCATAGCCCTCAAACCGCCCTGCGCTTTAGCGCTCTCCCCTGCAGTGGGCCGCTGGCACGCGGCATCGCGTTCACAGCACTGCAATGCCACCGCAAGTTGGGATCCTGTGAGATTTGGGATTGGCGACATGCTCTTCACTACATCTGTGTAGCATACAGCACAGAGCTTCCTTTGCGCACACTGCACGAGGGCGAGGTTGAACGACATGGCTGTCGGCGACGGCAGGCACTACAACGCAATGCATGCCGCAGAACCCTATTTTAGATGAAGGAGCAATGGCAAGCACCTGGGTGCGCAAGAAGGCCAACATTACAGACGAGGACTACATGCAGTAGCCAGAGGAACCGCAAGGGAGAGCAACAACAATGTAACATGAATAGACGCCTTCCTGTTGCATACATATACTACATACGAAGTAAAGATGAGGCCACTCCCCCCAAAGTAGATCGCAAAATCTGATCGTCTCAGCCCAGCGCAGGTGCGGGCTCGCCAGCCTTCCATGTGAACTTGCTCGCGTAGTGATCTCTCCGGAGACGCGGCTGCCCGAGACCGTAGAGATGCTCGCGCAGCGTGACACCGCCCGCACTCTCCTCTCCAAAGCCAGGCTCGCCGGTCTTCTTGTGCGCCTGCGGCTGTGCGGGCGGCTGCGGCTGCGGGTAGTCCGCCCAGACGTGCCCGCGCCTCTGCAGCTCCGGCGTGACGTACTTGATAAAATCCTGGAACGTGCCCGGTGTGATCGCGTACGCTAAGTTGAACCCGTCGACGCCCGCTTCGTTCACCCACTTCTCCAGCTCGTTCACCACCTTTTGCGGCCCGCCGACGATAAACGGGCCCAGGCCGCCGATCTTGAGCTGGTTCGCCACCTGGCCTTTGGTCCACTTGCCGACACTCGGCGCCTGGTGCGCAAAGTTCTCCACGGCAGACTTGATCGCGTTGCTCTCTGCTGCGCGCAGCTCGTCCTCGTCGCCGAACGGACCGAGATCCATGCCGGTCCAGCCCCCAAAAAGCGCCAGCGCGCCCTCCGCGCTGCCGTGCGAAAAGTACTCTTCAAACTTCTCCTGAGCCTTCTCGTCCGTCGCAGCGACGATCGGCGCGAGGAGCGCGAGCACCTTGACGCTCAATGGATCGCGGCCAGCTGCCTTGGCGCCTTCGCGGAACTGGTCTACGCGCTTTTTGGCAAGCTCGGGCTTGTGCGCGGCAATGAAAATCACCTCGGCGTGCTTGGCGGCGAAAGCCATGCCCGCCCCAGAGCTGCCAGCTTGGAAGATGACCGGCGTCCGCTGCGGGCTCGGGTGCACAATGTGAGGACCGGGGATGCTCGAATAGTATGTGCCCTGCGTACAGACGATCAATCCAAGCACAAAAGGCTGTGAGCGAAAGACGGGTTCTCTGCAGCGGAGCTTGGAACTAGCTTTGAAGACATACCTTGTGGTTGACAGCACGCACGCGGGCAGGATCCGTGTAGACGTGCTTCTCGGCATCTAGCTTGAGGGCATCGTCGGCCCAGCTACTTTCCCACAGCTTGTATAAGACATCCATGTACTCGTGCGCGACCTCATAGCGCTTGGCGTGCAGCTCCTGATTCTTGGACCCAAATTGGCGAGCAGCAGAGTCAAGATAGCCCGTGACGACGTTGATTCCGACTCTACCTTTGGTGAGGTGGTCCAGCGTGCTGAACCGCCGGGCAATCAGGTACGGGTGCTCGTACGACGTGGTGGTAGTGATGCCGAATGTGAGGTTCTTGGTGACATGCGCCATAGCAGAGATCGTTTGGAAAGGGTCCGTCACCGGGAACTGAGCGCCTGAACGGAGCGCAGCGTCGAGATTGCCATTGTACACGTCATAGCCGCCGAGCACGTCCGCAAGGAAAAGACCATCGAACTTGCCCTTCTCAAGCACTTGCGCAAGGTCTGTCCAGTATTCCAGCTTGTCGAAATTGGCGCTCTTGTCCTTTGGATGAGAAAATAGGCCGGGGCTCTGGTGCCCCGAGCAGCTCTGCGAATGATTGACCGTGGGAGGGGTGGGGAGGGGCTTCGTCAGCCTCTGTGCTGTGCAGCTTGATCAGAAGACACCCGGCAACGCACCATGTCAAACGCGTAGAGAATCCACCTCTTCTGTCCTTGCGCCATTTTGGAACGTCTAATGCTTCGCCTAACCTTCTTCAAAATATCAGGACCTAAGGGGAGCGATTGAGGAAAAGTGTATTGGAATTGTTAGGAAGGGAGATATTAACAATCTCTTTACTGTGGATATATACAAAAAGGATGGAACATGTCCGATCGATGGCAACGCCAATGCCCACAATCACACCAGCGCAGCATGCATTCAGTGGGATGCAGATGGACTGCCTCTGGGTCAGGCAAGGATGCAGCACCCGGTGCAAAGAAATGGCAGCAGCGATGCCCAAAGGTGCCGCTGACAAGCTTTTTGTCCTCTCTTCGCTGTGAGGCACCAAAAAAGGAGAGGGGTGAGGGTTGGCGGGAAGGCGAGAACGAGACAGACGCTTGTTCCTCCCCAGCGCCAGCGGGGCAGCACGGAACACCTACCAGTCCACTGAGGAGGCTACGAACGCTTTCCCGCAAGCTTATTCGAAGGCTCTCGTTTCTGAAAGATAGCGTGCTCGCAGGGTTGATCGAGAGGTGGCATCAACTGCCCAGGGTCGCTTGTAGCACGCAATCTCGAGAGTAGGAAACTTGATCTAATCTTTAGGGGCCCTGTAAACATTACATAATCTCCCAGAGCTCTGATGGTCACGTGTTACGACGGTGCCTTGTCGCACGTGCGTCGCAATTCCTTCATGCTGCTGGCCTGTTGGCTGGCCAGGTGCTATCTACTACGTACCGCACTCTCGTCTTGTGGGCATGTCGGTGATGGCAGCCCCTTCAGTGAAAAGCGCTCGCGTTGCAGAAGTGCAGAGTCACACTGACTTGCCACCTAGCGCTTTATGCCGATGCAGCATTTTGGCTGTGCTATGCACGTGAAGCGATACATGATCGTAGCAATTCTCCCCTGTATGCCTTCTGGGGAGCTCTCGACATCTGCGTCGACTCATTCGACCAGTCACTCCCTTTGCTTGGGTGATGGTTCCAAAGTTTGTTTTACTCACCGACCGCCAGAATTCCGATTTGACACAAGTTGCAGCATGGTGGTTGGTGAAATCACGCGAGGCAAAGAGATTGTGCGCAATGTACAAAAGCCGTGAAACAGGGAGATGACGCCCAGGATCAACCATGCTCTTTCTGCTGCTGTAAGAATGCGCGGGAAGGCAATGTTGACGAGACTTGCAATGCTCAAGATGCATAGGGCCAGACAATCTCGAAGGTTGACAGAAGATCATCATGCAGGTAGGCGAAGTATGGGAGTCTGTTTTCATCAAACGAGTCAGACAGCCGAGCGAAGCTATTCGTATATTGTCCCTTATATAGACACTGAATTGAACCGGATAATTGAATATAAAGTGCGGTGCAGGAGGAAGGTGAGACGAGTCGAAACATGCTATATGGCAGAGTAGAGCCTGACGGATTGGGCTTACGGCTAGCTGGCCGGCGAGCGGGCAAACAGTGACGATGTGTGTGCCGGCCGGCCGGGCACAAGGGGCGGCCAATAAACAGAGCAGGTGAGAACGAAAGAAAGTAGGGGCCGAGGGCCGTCACGAGCGCCGCCCAGCGAAAGACCGCTCGAACCTGCCTGCCTGTCTGCTGGTTTGGGGGTAGCTTGCTTGGCTCCTCAATGCATCGACCGTCACCTGCATGTGGGTGCCTTAAATACTCTCGTCAATTGCACGGAAGGCGCCGCCGCGCTTCTGCATGTGCCTCTTCTTGACAGCGCCGCCATTGATCTGCGCGAGGAGCGTCTGCGCGGGCGCCGTGTCGCCGAGGAGCAGCTTAAGCGCCTTCGGGTTATGCTTCCTGATCTCCCTGCCAAGCGCGACGAGCTTGTCGAGAGCACCAGCGTTGACTGCGCTCAGCGGGTCGGACCAGAGCGTCGAGGCGTAGTACTGGAATTGCGGGATCGTGCCGGACGGGACGTTGGCGTCCTTGGCCGGCGGCGGCAGCAGTTTCTTGACGTCGACAGCGACCTCGCCGACGTCATCGCTGACAAAGTTGCGTTTGTGAGCAGCGGGCAGGTCTTTGATCTTGGAGAGCAGCGAGAGACCGGCAGCGTCCGTGCCGATCATTTTGGCGAGCCGGTCGACAGGAGTTCCATGTGAGAGCAGCTTGCTGGCGAGAGAGAGCACCTTGGAGACGTCTGCGTCCGATGAAAAGCCGTCCGCGCTCAGCACATGGTTCATGGCCAAGAGAAACTCCGGCACGAGGCCGATCTGCTGAGGCTTCTCGTGGGTCGCGTGCACGGACTGCCTGCGGAGGTTGACCGTGGTCTCGGTCGGTTCTGTGGTAGTGGGGTCGAGCAGCTCGCCGACGTTCAGACCGATCATCTTAAAGAGGTGCTGGCCCTTGGTGTCGGTGCCAACGATCTTGTTCAGTTTGACGCCCTGAGAGTGCAGCTTCTTGCCCAGAGCGGTCAGCTGGGCAATTTGGTCCGGCGAAGCGGTACCGTCAAAGTACTTTTGCTGTAGATCCAGGTAGGCCGGCAGGGTGCCGGGCGCAGCGAGGCCGCTCGCTGCCGCGACGGCGTTGACGGCGACGGCAGCCAGGATGACGAATGTGGATTTGAACTGCATCTTCGTGTTTTGTGTCTGTGTATGCTTTGGATAAGATGATAGATAAAGGGCAAGTCGGTGGACAGGCGAAAAGGCGCTGGAAAGCTTCTGCCGCAAAGCTAGAAGCTGAGTGTGAGGCAAAGAGTGTAGTCAAAAGAGCGAGTAGGATGCGGCGAGGTATGTTGAGCCAAACGCACGCAGACTGTACAAGGCGATGGCGGGGGGGGGGGGGGAGGGAGGGTGGTGCGAATAAAGATGGAGGTTGGAGATACAAAGTAAGAAGGTCTGATCAACAGATCAAATTGTGATGAATGGATACGAACGAGGGGGACAGGAGGTTGGAGTGACTACGAGCAGAAGGTGGTGACGGCGTTTTGCTCGCCAGAACTTGTGGTTGGTGGTGGTGGGTGCCACG